>NW_027601271.1:683567-689703 GCF_053455715.1 Rhinoraja longicauda | reverse complement strand
CGGCCAGCCACCATGGAATGTCTCTCTACCCCGTTCCCTCACACTTCAATAGCCCTTCCAGGTGAGGCTGATGTTCACTTGCACCTCATCTAATCCCTTCTATTGCATGCGGTGTTCCAGATATGGTCTCCTTTGCATCGGCGTGATCAAGTGGAGACTCGGCGACCGTTCGGCCCAACACTTACCGTCGTTCCGTCAAGGCCTCCCGGATATTCCCGTTGTAACTCGCCTTCCCACACTGACCTTTCTGTCCTTTGCTTCCTCTATTGCCAGACTGAAGCGACATGCAAACTGAAAGAACGCCACTTCATATTCCGCCCTTGGTGCCTTGCAACAATAGACTATAGACAATAGGTGCAGGAGGAGGCCATTCGGCCCTTCGAGCCTGTACGCACCGCCATTCAATGTGATCATGGCTGATCATTCTCAATCACTACCCCGTTCCTGCCTTCTCCCCATACCCCCTGACTCCGCTATCCTTAAGAGCTCTATCAAGCTCTCTCTTGAGTGCATTCAGAGAATTGGCCTCCACTGCCGACAAAGTTACAAACGTTGGCCGAATAGTTGTATGCCATGCCTGCCGCCGCACCGCGGGTCGCCCCATCGTTCTCGGCGGCCTTCCTCGCTCTCCGATGTTCCACCTCGCTCTCTGCGGTTCCTCGCGGCTCCCACCTCGCTCCCGAGGCGCGGCTCTCATCGCCATCCGCGGTGGGCGAGCCGGGCCGACAGAAGGGCTTGGCCCCGCTCATCGGGAACACCCCGGCCACACTACGCTGCGCTGCTCGCCGCGAACATCCAAGGATACACTCAATCCCAAATGTGCACCTGTGAATCCGGGTCTGCGTGTGAGAGAGTGGTAGAGTATGTAAGAGTGCCTATATTTGTGTGTGTGTGTCTCTGTGCGAATGCGTGAGTGTGCGTGTGAGTGTGTGAGCATTAGTAAGTGTGGATGCAAGTGCGATTGAATGTACCTGTGTCTCTGAGTGGGAGAGTGCATGTGGGTTTGTGAAGGACAGTGTTTGCGTCTGTGCGTGTGTGTGGTTGTTTGTGAGAATGTGAGAGAATATGTGGTATGTGAGTTTGTCAGAGTGTTTGAGTATGTAATTATTTGATAGTGTGTGTGTGTGTGTGTGTGTGTGTGTGTGTGTGTGCGCGTGTGGGAGAGTATATGATGGTGTTATCAGAGAATGTGTTCGTGTGTAAGTGTGTGCGAATGAGTGCGTGTCTCTTCGTGCTAGTGCGTGTGAATATTTGTTAGTGTGAGTGCATGTGTTCGTGTGATTGTATGTGAGAATGTGTGAGAGTATATTTAGACAATAGACAATAGACAATAGGTGCCGGAGTAGGCCATTCAGCCCTTCGAGCCAGCACCACCATTCAATGCGATCATGGCTGATCACTCTCAATCAGTACCCTGTTCCTGCCTTCTCCCCATACCCCCTCACTCCGCTATCCTTAAGAGCTCTATCCAGCTCTCTCTTGAAAGCATCCAACGAACTGGCCTCCACTGCCTTCTGAGGCAGAGAATTCCACACCTTCACCACCCTCTGACTGAAAAAGTTCTTCCTCATCTCCGTTCTAAATGGCCTACCCCTTATTCTCAAACTGTGGCCCCTTGTTCTGGACTCCCCCAACATTGGGAACATGTTATCTGCCTCTAATGTGTCCAATCCCCTAATTATCTTATATGTTTCAATAAGATCCCCCCTCATCCTTCTAAATTCCAGTGTATACAAGCCCAATCGCTCCAGCCTTTCAACATACGACAGTCCCGCCATTCCGGGAATTAACCTAGTGAACCTACGCTGCACGCCCTCCATAGCAAGAATATCCTTCCTCAAATTTGGAGACCAAAACTGCACACAGTACTCCAGGTGCGGTCTCACCAGGGCCCGGTACAACTGTAGAAGGACCTCTTTGCTCCTATACTCAACTCCTCTTGTTACGAAGGCCAACATTCCATTGGCTTTCTTCACTGCCTGCTGTACCTGCATGCTTCCTTTCATTGACTGATGCACTAGGACACCCAGATCTCGTTGAACTCCCCCTCCTCCTAACTTGACACCATTCAGATAATAATCTGCCTTTCTATTCTTACTTCCAAAGTGAATAACCTCACACTTATCTACATTAAACTGCATCTGCCATGTATCCGCCCACTCACACAACCTGTCCAAGTCACCCTGCAGCCTTATTGCATCTTCCTCACAATTCACACTACCCCCCAACTTAGTATCATCTGCAAATTTGCTAATGGTACTTTTAATCCCTTCGTCTAAGTCATTAATGTATATCGTAAATAGCTGGGGTCCCAGCACCGAACCTTGCGGTACCCCACTGGTCACTGCCTGCCATTCCGAAAGGGACCCATTTATCCCCACTCTTTGCTTTCTGTCTGTCAACCAATTTTCTATCCATGTCAGTACCCTACCCCCAATACCATGTGCCCTAATTTTGCCCACTAATCTCCTATGTGGGACCTTGTCGAAGGCTTTCTGAAAGTCGAGGTACACCACATCCACTGACTCTCCCTTGTCAATTTTCCTAGTTACATCCTCAAAAAATTCCAGTAGATTTGTCAAGCATGATTTCCCCTTCGTAAATCCATGCTGACTCGGAATAATCCCGTTACTGCTATCCAAATGCTCAGCAATTTCGTCTTTTATAATTGACTCCAGCATCTTCCCCACCACTGATGTCAGACTAACTGGTCTATAATTACCCGTTTTCTCTCTCCCTCCTTTCTTAAAAAGTGGGATAACATTTGCTATCCTCCAATCCACAGGAACTGATCCTGAATCTATAGAACATTGAAAAATGATCTCCAATGCTTCCACTATTTCTAGAGCCACCTCCTTAAGTACTCTGGGATGCAGACCATCAGGCCCTGGGGATTTATCAGCCTTCAGTCCCATCAGTCTACCCAAAACCATTTCCTGCCTAATGTGGATTTCCTTCAGTTCCTCCATCACCCTAGGTTCTCCGGCCCCTAGAACATTTGGGAGATTGTGTGTATCTTCCTCAGTGAAGACAGATCCAAAGTAACGGTTTAACTCGTCTGCCATTTCTTTGTTCCCCATAATAAATTCCCCTGCTTCTGTCTTCAAGGGACCCACATTTGCCTTGACTATTTTTTTCCTCTTCACGTACCTAAAAAAACTTTTGCTATCCTCCTTTATATTATTGGCTAGTTTACCCTCGTACCTCATCTTTTCTCCCCGTATTGCCTTTTTAGTTAACTTTTGTTGCTCTTTAAAAGAGTCCCAATCCTCTGTCTTCCCACTCTTCTTTGCTATGTTATACTTCCTCTCCTTAATTTTTATGCTGTGCCTGACTTCCCTCGTCAGCCACAGGTGTCTCTTACTCCCCTTAGAGTCTTTCCACCTCTTTGGAATAAATTGATCCTGCAACCTCTGCATTATTCCCAGGAATACCTGCCATTGCTGTTCTACCGTCTTCCCTGCTACGGCCTCCTTCCAATCAATTTTGGCCAGCTCCTGCCTCATGCCTCTGTAATCCCCTTTGCTCTACTGTAATACCGACACTTCCGATTTTCCCTTCTGCCTTTCCATTTGCAGAGTAAAACTTATCATGTTGTGATCACTGCCTCCTAATGGCTCTTTTAACTCTAGTCCCCTTATCAGATCAGGATCATTACACAACACTAAATCCAGAATTGCCTTCTCCCTGGTAGGCTCCAGTACAAGCTGTTCTAAGAATCCATCTCGAAGGCACTCTACAAACTCTCTTTCCTGGGGTCCATTTCCAACCGGATTTTCCCAGTCTACCTGCATGTTGAAATCTCCCACAACCACCGTAGCATTACATTTTTGACACGCCAATTTTATCTCCTGATTCAACTTGCACCCTATGTCGAGGCTACTGTTTGGGGGCCTATAGATAACTCCCATTAGGGTCTTTTTACCCTTACAATTTCTCATTTCTATCCATACTGATTCAACATCTCCTGATTCTATGTCACCCCTTGCAAGGGAATGAATATCATTCCTTACCATCAGAGCAATCCCACCCCCTCTGCCCACCTGTCTGTCTTTTCTATACGTTGTGTACCCCTGAATATTCAGTTCCCAGCCCTGGTCCTCTTGTAACCATGTCTCAGTGATCCCTACAACATCATACTTGCCCATGACTAACTGAGCCTCAAGCTCATCCACTTTATTTTTTATACTACGCGCATTTAAGTACAACACTTTAACTTCTGTATTTACCTCCCCTCTCACATCGTTCACAATTGGCCCTGCCCTTAATTTCTTTTCCGCTCTAGAACCTCTGTTCCCATTCTTCCGAGAGTCTTTTGCAATATCTCCTGTATTCCCTTTTACCTCATCTTCATATTCACAATTTGTTAACCCCTCCCCCCCACTACTTAGTTTAAAGCCACAGGTGTCACACTAGCAAACCTGCCTGCCAGAATGTTTGTCCCCCTGCTGTTAAGATGCAACCCGTCCCTTTTGTACAAGTCACCCCTAGCCCAGAAGAGATCCCAGTGGTCCAGAAATCTAAATCCCTGCTCTCTGCACCAGCCCCTCAGCCATAAATTCATACCCTCTATCTCTCTGTTCCTGGCCTCACCAGCACGAGGTACCGGTAGCAGTCCAGAGATAACTACCTTCGACGTCCTACTTCTCAGTGCTTTTCCCAACTCTCTAAACTCCCGCTGTAGCACCTCCTTCCTCTTCCGCCCGATTGCATTTGAGAGATTGTGTGTGTCTTCGTACGCGGGTATGTGTGTGTGCGTGTTTGACTGTGTTTGAGGGTGTGAACACGTGTGTTTGTAATGATGTAATGGCATACTGTGGGTTTTAGTGACGACGTGACACGCTGTGGGGCATTACTGATGGAGTGACACAATGTATGGTAGTAATGGTGGATTAACATACTGTGGGTTGGTACAGATAGAGTGACACACTTTGGAGTTGTACTGATGAAATGACACACTGCGCAGTAGTACTGGTGGAGTGACACAATGTGGGGGTAGTACTGATGGAGTGACACAATGCGCTGTGTTGTTGTTGTTGTTGTTGTTCGTCCTTCGGGTTTGAAGATGACCATGACTTCACTTTCAGTCGGTGGATTGGTGAATGTGGGTCCTGAAGCGAATGGTGAGGCCAATCCGGGCCCAGAAGGCACGCCCACACGTAGGACAGTAGTGGATGGGTGCTGCAGTGGAAGTGGATGTAGCCCGGGCCTTGCGCGCGGTGCGTTTCCTCTGGGCCTCTGCAGTGCGTCTGTTCTCTGCTGCACGGGCTCCTGTGGTGAGCTTGCTACGCCAGGTTGGACGGTCCAGAGCAAGAGACTCCCAAGTGCTGAGGTTGATGTCCAAGACTTTGAGGGACACTTTGAAGCAGTCCTTAAACCATTTCTTCTGTCCTCCTACTGAGCGCTTGCCCTGACACAGTTCTCCATACAGAGGCTGTTTTGGCAGTCGACTCTCGAGCATTCTGACGGCATGGCCTGCCCATCTGGCTTGGGGTTTCCGTAGGAGGGTGTGGATGCTGGGAATTCCGGCCCGTTCCAGGACCTCTGTGTCGGGAATTTTGTCCTGCCACCTGATGTGAAGGAGTCTGCGTACGCAGCTCAAGTGAAAGTGGTTGAGCTGTTTGGCATGTCTGCTGCAGACAGTCCAGGTCTCACTGGCATAGAGAAGAGTGGTGGGTCCCACTGCACGGTAGACCTTCAGCTTGGTGGTAAGGCCGAGTCCTGTCCACTCCCAAACTTTCCCACGGAGTCGCCCAAAGGCAGCGCTGGCCTTGGCAATCCTGTTGTTGACCTCAGCGTCAATGTTCACCAATCGCGAGAGTGTACTACCCAGATAGGTAAAGCTGTCGACTGCCTGTAGATTCTGCCCCTTCACCGTGATGTGTGGTTCCTGATAGGGCTTTTCAGACGCGGGCTGGTAGATAACTTCAGACATTTTGGTGCCAATGGAGAGACCAAAGTTGCCACAGGCCTGTGAGAAGCAGTCCATTTCATGTTGCATCTTCTGCTCTGTGCTGGCGTTGAGGGCGCAATCATCAGCAAACAAAAAAATTCTGATGATGGTCTCCTTCATCTTTGTAACAGCTTGCAGGCCCCTGAGGTTGAACAGCCTGCTGTCAGTTCCTGTATCTGATGT
>NW_027601271.1:644766-683067 GCF_053455715.1 Rhinoraja longicauda | reverse complement strand
TCTGAAGAAGGGCCTCGACCTGAAACGTCACCTATTCATTCTCTCCTGAGATGCTGCCTGACCCGCTAATTTATTCCAGCATTTTGATATACCTTCTGATATCCGCAAATGGTGTAGAGGCGAATTGAACAGTACCCTAGTAAATGAAGGGACCGTTCAGAACCCTGATAACAAAGGAAAATAAGCTACTTTATCCGGTAGTGTTCGCTCAAAAGCTTAAATACATTGTGCATGACTTGAGTAGCGGAAGGAAGAACTGACAGGTTTGGACAATTCTTCGATTATGTTGGCCGTTTTCTTTTCGAGGTAACGTGATGTGTAGATGGAGTCAATGGTGGAACGTCTAGTCTGTGTGATGGATTGGCCCACATTTATAACTCCCTGTAATTTTTCGCGGTCTAGACAGACATGTACCCGATACAAAATGTGCTCCAACCCGACAGCATGCTGTCTACGGTACCTCCCGAGAACACTGTAAGAGTTACTGTTGACATGTAACATTTCCTCAGACTCCACCTGAAGTAGAGGCGTTAATGCACCTTCTTGGATGTCGCATCAATATGCTTGCCCCGTGACAGAGTATTTGGTAAGTGTAACGCATGCAACTTGTTCTCAACTATTTTCAAATTCATACAATTGGTGCAGATTTGTGCCTGTACTCCAGGTAAAGGAGGTACAGCAGTGAACTGAAAACGAATCCTTGCACGGCGCCGGTGTTATTCTGGAGGAAGTGCAACCTGTGCTCACGCACTTGGTGCTAAAATCGAGCATTGAGGGGTAGAGTAGGTGAAGATGTCTCTGTCCCTGCGTTTGTAGAAGATCGACACTCGAACCCCTATCACATAGACGTACACTGTTGAATGCATAATTTAAAGCGCGAGGCGATTCCTATTTTCAATATTAAAAGGGTACTGAATATTAAAAGGGAACTTATATTAATCCATAGCTGGTCACATTAGTATTCATTTGCCTATTGTCCACAAACACATTTGACCCAGCCCTGTTTGAACGTAATGAGTTATCATCACTTATATTCTGATGTACGGGGTACTGGATGTTCAGATATATTTGCAAGCGTAAATTGCTTCTCATCACAAGTCACTCGATGGTAAATACTTACTGCGAAACTTGTGTCCTAAAGTCATTACCCATATATCGGTTGTACAATGCTTTCAACATCTATCCCGTCCAGGCCTCGCAGAATCCCTCATTTACAGTGTCATTCAATTAACTTGTATTCTTCCAAACTGCACAGCGTAGATGTTGTGGTCAATTGTGGTTCATTTGGCAACTCCTTCTTCCGCGGGATCATTCTCAACTTCAGCCTCCACATCGCATTGTAGGTAAGGATCTCCATCCTTAAAATGTATAGTGTCATGGCATGAAATTCTGCGGATCAGGTGCTAGTAAATGGGATTTCGTAAATGGATAGCATAGACATAGTTGCTTGGCTCCTTTCTCTGCTGTGTGACTCTATGACTCCCGGATAAATGTGTGTACGCTTCTCCATTCGTGCTATCACCGTCAGTAGTGAGAGCAGTGCTTCGCTATTATTTCCCTGCGCTATACCGAGAGATGATAACTTTATTCCTTGGAGCGCAAGAAGCCGAGAGGTGATCACAAAGGCGTAAAATAGAAAGAGATATGTTGAATGCACATGGTATTTTATCCAGGACAGGGAATCAAAAAACAAAGGTCATGGGTTTATGGTGAGAGGGCAAGGTTTACAAGGAACCTACCGGGAGGAATCTACACCCAGACGGCGATGCGTGTATGGAACAAGCTGCAAGAGTCGTTAGTTGAGATATGTTGAGTCGAAGCTGGCATTCTTACAGTCACAACGTTTGGAAATATAGCTGCCATCTCGACAGCAGAAAGAGATAAATAGGTGGCCAACTGTGGTTATTTGTGTTGAACAAGAAATGTTCGTCAGGAACGGATTCTGCAGCAAAGTCCAGGTGCGCTGACGCGCCAGTTTGCACTCTAATTCAGAGTGCGGTACAACACCAGCGTTTGCGTGCTTGCACTTGGTGAAACGGGACCATATCCTGCATTTGCTTCACCAGCATCGGAACTTTGATACGATCATCCATTTGTGACATCAGATACTCTTCCTCTCTCCACGGATGTCTTCTGAGTCATCTGAGTATTTCTTGTTTTTCCTCTTGTATGTATCGATGCCCGGCAATTACTGCGGTCTGCCATGCAGGAGCAGCATTTTTACTGTGTTACTCCTCCTGCTCCAGTCAGCACATTCTCTTCGCATTTGTCCAGCAGTTTGTTTGTGTTTAACAACCATTCATCACGTCTCTTGAATATCAACACCGTCTTGGTCTGTCTTAGTCGCCATCACAGTACGATCATTCCGGCCCTGATCATATTTGGTACTTATCTCAGATCATTGGGTTTGGTTAGGTTAGGCTAGCAATATTACTGTCACGTGTAACGAAGCACAGTGAAAAGCTGCGTTGCCTCCTATCCACTCAGACCATAGATACAATCAGTTCAACCAAATTCATTAGACAGGACAACAGAGATAATACACAAGGCATTACATAGTTCATGATGTAGAATATCAAGCCGAATATTGTTCTTTCTTTGCATCAAACTCCAAATTGTCTGTGTATTTGTAAGAATGAATAACATTTGCTCAAGCTGTATTGCATAATTCCGTTCATCGTGGAACTCGATATGTGCAGTCGAAGAATTTGAGCTGTGTGTAAACATAAACAA
The DNA here is from genome assembly GCF_053455715.1 of Rhinoraja longicauda. Classification (NCBI taxonomy): domain Eukaryota; kingdom Metazoa; phylum Chordata; class Chondrichthyes; order Rajiformes; family Arhynchobatidae; genus Rhinoraja; species Rhinoraja longicauda. Next base: position 680,334 of record NW_027601271.1, on the reverse strand, counting down.
AAGTGTGTACAGTTGTCGGGAATTTTGATAATTATAAGGAAGCTGATTAGGTAATAGTTTGGTTATCCCTGGAACTCACACACTGGGGAGCATGATGGGAAAGTGACCCATGTCGAATGTAGTTAAAATAGCTAAAGCTGAAACATTCTGCTGAGAAGCAGGCTTTCTTATCAGATGGCGGAGGATAGTCCTTTGTAGTTATGTCTAGGATCTTATTTGTTGCAATCTTACGTTACAGCTGCTTTTGGTCACTCTGTTTCGCAGGCAAGTCTCCCAAAGGTTAACAGATGGTCTCCTTTACGAGGGGACTCCATTTGGCGAGGAGAATCTGGACATTTATGGTATCTACATGTAAGATCTATGAGTCGCAGATTTCTAAAGACAAGAACCCCAAGATTAAAGTTAACTTTGGGGAAACACAAAGATGAAAGGTTACAGAGACATTGAGTAATGATGGTTTATTTCAACTACAAAGGTAACCATTGTGTCATGAGGGTATAAGAATCCTACAGTTACTGTAAGATTTTGAAGCAGTTTGAGCTTGCTCACATTGTTCCTCGATGTACATCGCTAAGGCCTTTATTAAACCGGCTTGTTCGATGGACTCACCACTGATCTATGAACTCATTATTTTGCGTCTGTGCATATCTGAGTAAAGTTAGAGATATGGTACGGGTAAAGCATACAATTCCCTCCTACATGTACAAAACATGTTATTTAACTGTGCCAAGGTGCGCAGGTGGCGCGAAGGATGGTGCAATCCTTCGATAAACCATGAGATCATGCCGCTTGGTTTGTGTTGTTGTAAACAATTAAGATATGGCGTTTTAGCTTTTGGGTTATGTTCATTATTGTCAGTTGTACCGAAGAACATTGAAAACCTTTGTTTGTAATGCTATCCAAACTTGACAGATGTACCATACAGATACAATCAGTTCCAAGGAGAAGGCAAAGGGTGCTGGCTCTAAGGATTCACACAGGGGGTGATGGGAATATGGATTTGCACAGAGGGTGGTGGTTATACGGAATGAGCTGCCGAATGACGTCGTGGAGGCAGAAGCTATGGTAATATTTAAAATACATTTGGACAGGAACATGGATAGCAGAGGTTTGGAGTGATTCTGGCCAAACGCTGTAAGTATGGCAAGCGTAGATGGGCCACATTGGTCGGTATGGGCAAGCTGGGTCGAAGGGTCTATTGTGACTCTATGCCAATAGATGGAGATACAAAGTGCAGAATACAGCTTTTAGAATTGTAGCTGTATTGTGGAGCATCAATGTTTTTAAAAGTCCAATGTGTGCAATGGGGTAGATAGGAATAGCATATGGAGGGACCGTGCAGAAGCCTGATCACAGAGGAAAATAAGCCATTGGTCGTGGATTGGGCTACACATTGAAGTCTCTGCAATTTATCTTGGTCTCGTTAGAGCTGCTCATAAAGCAAACTGTGATACAACCCGATAATGTTCTTTCTATGGTCCATCTGTTGAAGTTTTACAAGAATCACTTTAGACATGCCAATGTCCACCGTTTCATTGTGAAGTCGAGGCGTCGGTACGCCTTAATGAGTTTGGCATCAATGTGATTGCTCCACGACATATTGTTGGTTCTGTTAACGACACGGAATTTGAGCAATCAACTATTTTCCAAACAGTGCGATTGATGCAGGTTGGGGTAAATACTCGGCATTGCATCCTGAAGCCAATGACTATCTCCTTCGTCTTGCTGACATTGAAAGAGACGTTATTGTCATGCCACCGTGTCAATAAGTTCACTATCTGTACTTCTTGTACTTCGTCTCGCCATTGCTCATCATTCTACCATTCACAATGATGTTTTCTGCAAACTAGTAGGTGCAATTAGAGCCGAATATGGCCACACGGTTACGAATGTAAATGAGGTAGAATAGCGGACAGAGAGCGGATCCTTGCAGCGCTCCATATTCGAAGTTATTTATTTTTAAGGAGGTGTCGCCTATCCTTACTAATTGTGCGCTGTGGGGGTTAAAGATCATGCATCCAGCGGTGGAGCGGGGAGGTTATCCCTCGGACCAAGAGTTTGGAACATGTCGTTCCTCCAAACATGCACAGAGTGGGGGATCTCATCAATTGTTGTTCCTTTGACAGTCCCTTCCTCCGCAGATAAATGTTGACTTCATCTCTGCAACGAAAGTAAATAGTGAAGGCGGAAATTATGACAAATGTTCAAAGACAGTTAGACTGCCTCATGAAAGGGAAGGATTTAAGGTAATGTTGCGAAAGGTGTGTCGGAGTGACTAGTGTAGATGGGGTACATTGGTCGGCGTGCTTGAGCTTGGTCGAAATGCACGCTGTCCATTCAGTTCAGATATGCCATACATTGATACAATCAGTCCTGCAGATGGAGGGAAGAGGAAGATAGAGGATGCAGAATATACTGTAGTTCATTATAAAGAATATCAGGTTGAATATTGTTGGTTATTTCCATCACACACTGAATTGTCCGTGCATTTCTGAGAACGAATAAGATTTTATCAAGCCACATGGCATAATTCCGTTCTCAGTTGGAGAATTCGAGTTCTGTGAAAACACAAAGCAAAGAGTTTGTGCAAACATATTATGTAAGTGTGTAGAACTGCACGTCGGGAACAATGGATGATGCTATGCCTCTGCAACCTATGAAACATTCATCTGGTGTCGTGGTGTTGCAAACAGTGCAGATGATCGGCGCTTTAGGTTTCAGCTTCAGGTTTAGGGATATTATTGTCATATGTACCGAGGTACAGTAAACAACTTTGTTCTGCATGCTATCAAAACAGATTACATATATCATACATGTATACTATTGGTTCAAATTCGAGGACAGAGGCCACTCTGTAAATGGATCCACTCAGAGCGTGGTAGGTACATGGATTCGCACAGCGGGTGGCGGACGTATTGAATGAGCTGCCAAAGGAGGTGATTGAGGTAGAAACTATAACAACATTTAAAATACGTTTGGGCAAATACAAATAGGAACATTTCGGATTGATGCGCGCCACAAGCGGCAGGTGGGATTTGTGGAGATGGGGTACATTGATCGGCATTGGCAGGCTGGGCTTTCCCAACGTTGTGTGACTCGTGACAATAGACAGAGCAAAGTGGAAAATACAGAGTGCAGAATACATTTATCAACATTGCAGCGCATTGTTGTGCGTCAGTACCTGAGACAAAGTTCAATGTCCATAATGGGGTAGAAGGAATTGATCAATACCCTAGCCAACGGAGGGACCGATCATAAGCCTGATGACGGAGAAATTTAAGTTACTGCTAAGTCTCGCGATGCACGCTTGCAAGCATATCCGCCTGTTGCCAGATCGGAGCAGGGGAAAGAAGAACTGACCGGGATTGGGCAGGTCTTTGATTGTGTTGGGTGTTTGCGTAATGCTATGCAACATGAAGTGTAGACGAAGACTGTGGTTGGGTCTGCATGGATCTATGGGTCTGTGATGGAATGGCCTATATATACAACTCTTTACAATTTCTCGCGGTCTTGGCAGAGTTGTTTCCAAACCAAGCTTCGATGCAAAGTGACAATATTCATTTTACCGCAAATCTCCAGACGTTTGTAATAGTAACAGAAGACATGACAAATTTATTTTTGTTTGCATTTTTGTGCCTTCTTGGGCGTCGCATCAATGTGGTTGCTCAATGTCAGATCGTTGGTTACATTATCGCCAAGCAACCTGAGCTCGCTATCATTGTCATTTTGTACCATTGGTGCAGATTGGGGCACGTACCGCTGCTTCCTCAGGTCAATAACTACCTCCTTCGTCCTGCTGACATTGAAAGCGTGGTTATGCTGCTGACACCATGTCACTAAGTTCTCCATATCGTTCGTGTACGTCGTCGCCTCATTGTCCGTTATTCGGCCCATCACATCAGCAAACCCGTCGATATACTTAGAGCCGAAATTGGCTGTACGGTTACGAGGGTAACGATTGTATAATCGCGGACTGACAACTCATCCTTGCAGGGCTCCGATGTGAAAGTTATTGTGCAAGAGGTGTCACCTATCGTCACTGATTGAGGACTGTTGGTGATAAAGTTGAGCATCCATTATTAGAGGGGGACATGATTCCGAGGTCTGGGTGTTTGGAGATAACAGCCACTCCCTCCCCCAGCACACACATGTACACACGGGCGCACGCACAATGCAAGCTTGAGTCTGTTCCTGGTTTCAGCATCATAGCTAGCGAAATGACCTGGGACTAATATTCATTTCCATACTTGGTCACATTAGTACTCACATCCCTATTCAGCCATGATCACATTGAATGGCGGTGGTGGCTCGAAGGGCCGAATGGCCACCTCCTGCACCTATTGTCTATTGTCTATTGTCTATTGTCCACAAATATATTCACCCCGGGGACATTATACCTTGGAGTGGGGAAATACATGGGTGAGTTATAAAGGTGTATACAGTCATAAAAGAATAGATAGGGTGATCGCACGCGGACTTTTATCCAGGATGTGGAACCAAAAACCAATGGTCAGAGGTTTAGGGTGAGATAGTCAAAAATCACAAGGGACCTGAAGGGAAGACTTTACACTGAAAGGGTGCTGGGTATCTGGAACTATTTGTCAGGTGAGTTAGTTCAGACATGTTGAGCCGATGGTACCATTTCTACAGCTACAGCTTGAGGAAATAGAGCGACCAACTCGACTGTAGCAATAGGTAGTCAGATTTGGTTATTCCTATTGTGCAATGAAAGTTAGACAGGAAATAATTTTCCCACCCGGTTCGGCCACACTGACGAGGTAGTTGACAGTCTAATTCAGAGTGCGGTGCAACAGCGGGGTTTTACGTGAATGTGTTTCGCGAAACGATACCACACCATGTATTTGTTTGGCCAATATCAGACCTTTGACAAGATCATTCATTTTTGACATTAGATACTTTTTCATTTCCCCTCAGAAGTCCCCTGAGTATATCCATATATTTTTTAATTCCCTCGGGGAAAGAAAGTGATGGGTCGATGGATGCATACAGACAGTGTCGGCTACATTAACTGAGCTGCCAGAGGAAGTATTTGAGGCAAATATTATCATTAAATTTAAAAGACATTTGGACAGATACATGGAAAGGTATAAATGGAGTCAATAGACGAGGGGATCGTTTGTTTGAGGTCCTGGCTGTGTCCACATTCGCTGCAAATTCTTGCGGTCTTGGATGGAGCTGCTCCCAAACCAAGCAGTGATACATCCTGATGAGCTGATTTTTATGGTGCATATGCGGAAGTTGGTGAGTGTTGCCGTGGACAAGCCAAACTTCCTAAGCCTTCCAAGACAGTAGAGGCGTTGGTGTGATTTATTGGCCGTTGCCTCAATAAAAGTGGCCCAGGAGAGGTTGTTGGTGATATTTTCTCTTAGCAATTTGAAGATTCCAACCGTCCATCGGTGCCTTCAATGCAAATTTGGGTATGTCGGCTTCCCAAAGTCGATCATTATGTCCTTTGCTTTGCTGACATTGAAGTTCTCGATTTCCTTCCTGTACTCAGATTCATCAATATATGGTATCCGGCCCACAATGGTGGTGCCGTCTGGGAATTTGAAAGTTGAATTAGATTTTACATGCCTGCACAGTCTTGGGTGTACAAGGAGTAAAGAAGGGGCGGAGAACGCATCCTTGCGGAACTCCCGTGTTGACAATTATCGTAGAGGACGATCTGTCCCCTATCCCCACTGAATGGTGTATGTTGGTCAGGAAGTCGAGGGTCCAGTTTCAGAGATGAGCACTGACACTAAATCCCGCGAATTTGGTGATGAACTTGCATGGTATAATGGTATTAAAGGTAGAACTGTAATTTATGAATAGGAGTCTGACGCAGGTGTCGCTCGTATCCTGCTGTCCCAATATTGAGGGGAGTGCTAGTGCGATGGCATCGTCCGTGGGCCTGTGATGGCGGTGGGCGAAATGCAGTGGGGCAAGGCCGCTGGGTAGACTGCATTTAATGCGTTTCATATCCTGCCTCTCAAAACATTTCATGATGGTGAAAGTCAAGTTCACTGGATGGTAATCGTTTAAGCTTGAGGTCTTGCGTTTCTTCGACATTGGAATGATGAAGAAACGCAAGACCTCAAGCTTAAACGATCACCATCCAGCGGACTTGACTTTCACCATCATGAAATGTTTTGAGAGGCAGGTTATGAAACGCATTAAATACTCTGAGTCGGGAGAGATTAGAGATGTCGACAAATGGTCTGCGCAGCTACTAAGGACACGGCCAGGAACACCGTCCGGGCCTGTTGCATGCCGTGGGTTTACTCACAGGAAGGCTATAGTCACCCTGGGGAGAGTCACCCTCGAGCCGAAGAGGCAGGTGTCACCGCCCTGTTGGCCTTCTGCTCGAAGCGAGCAGAGGAAGCATTCCGTTCATCGTGTAAGGTCGCACGATTACCAATGATATTGCATGAACTTGCCTTGCATCCAGTTATATTAATCAGACCTTGCCACATTCTCTGTGTGACTCAGAGATTATACTGGGACGCAAGTTTGAACCAGTATTGCCTCTTGGCATCCTTGATCGCTTTGCGGAGACCACAGCATGGCTTCTTGGACCGCTTGGGATCGTTTGACTTGTCTGAATCGGACCTGGCCTTCACCTGTGAATGTACATCCCTGGTTCCAGGTTGGGGAGCACTCGGATTGACTTCGGCGGCACCCAGTCGTCCACTCACTTGTTGATGAAGTCAGTCACGGCAGAGGCGCACTCATTCAGGTTAGTTGCAAAATCCCTGACAATTGACCAGTCTACTGACTTAAAACAGTCGTGCAAGATGTCATCCGTGTCCGTTGTCTAGCTTTTTACAACTCTCTGCATCGGATCATCCTGTTTCAATTGTTGTTCCTTGTTCCTTGTTGGCAGGGAGCAGAAGCACCCTCATGAGTATTCACAGAGAGAAGTAGGAACATTCACGGAAACAGGCAGGACCCTCCCCTAATTCTGCGTAGGTTTGCCCTCTCCTGGTTTCCCATTTGCGGGCGCACTCCCCTATTTCCACATTTACAGTTTCCCTCCGCTAATTTCATATTTGTTGTTTATCCACCCGCCATACTTCAATAACGGTGCACCCGCAAATCCCCATTTGTGGTGCCCTCCCCTAATTGACCATTTACCGGTGCTCTCCCGTAATTACCATATATAAGGACCTTCCCCTGAATGACTATTTAATGCGGTGCCTCAAAATTGATTAAGCCCCTAATTTGAGTAGTTGAGTGTATAATCAATAAAGGCATTTGGACAGATACATGGTAAGGTATACAAGTGAGAAGGTTTGTTTGTGATCGGTTCTAAGGATGGTCTGTTTCCGCCCGGTATCTCTAAACCAAGTTTAGACGGTGGGAAAGACCAGTGATCAGCAGGTGATGGAAGAGGAAAACAAATATCTTCCACCAACACAGAAAAATTAGTTTTGTATCAAAAGAGAATAGAGATACAGAATCTGGAATCCTGCAACAGAACGCTGGAGGAACTCAGCTGGTCAAGCGGGTCTGTGAAGCAACAGGTCTCATTCGACGTTGCGGCCCGATTCCCAGTGAGGTCGAGCACAGGGAGCTGAATTATTGTAAAGTAGGTAAAGCTATAATGGGGACAGGCAGCGAGAACATGGAATGTGCTGTGTAGCATAGCGTATGGCTGAGGGTCGGAATGAGATGTTCCGTCTATCTGTTCGGGAGGACAAGATGAAGGTCCTGACGGAACAAATGGGAAGTGAGGAGAAAGATTCCACAGAGAGAAATAGACAGAGGGAGGTTGGGGGGCAGACTGACGACACTGGGTGTGAACATATTGTCTGGATGTTGTGGTCTGCCCTAGTTAATTGTGGAAAGCTGCAATAAGTATAGGAGCAAAGCGGTCCTTCTGCAGTTATAGCTTTACCTACTTTACAATAATTCAGCTCCCTGTGTAGGGACCTGCTTAGACCACATCTGGAGAATTGTGTGCAGTTTTGCTCTCCTAATTTGAGGAAGGACATCCTTGCTACTGAGGCAGTGCAGCGTAGGTTCCGGAGGTTAATCCACGGGATGGCGGGACTGTCGTATGAGCAAAGATTGAAGACTGGGCTTGTCTTCACTGGAATTTAGAAGGATGAGAGGGAATCTTATAGAAACGTATAACATTATGAATGGACTGGACAAGCCAGATACAGGAAAAATGTTCCCAAATGTTGGGGGAGTCCAGAAACAGGGGCCACAGTCTAAGAATAAAGGGAAAGCCATTTAAAACTGAGGTGAGAAAAAACCCATTTCAGCCAGAGTGATGTGAATTTGTGGAATTCTCTGCGAAAGAAGGCAGTGGAGGCCAATTCAGTGGATGAATTTAAAAGAGTTTTGGATAGAGCTCGAGGGGATGGTGGAATCAAGGGATATGGTGAGAAGGCAGGCACGGGTTACTGATTGTGGATGGTCAGCCATGATCACAATGAATGGCGGTGCGTACAGGCTCGATGGGCCAAATGGCTTCCTCCTGCACCTGTTTTTCTATGCTTTCATGGGTTTACCGGGAAAAGCTGACGGGTGGAGAATTCCATCCCGGATCCAGGGACCGGCTCACAGTGAGTGATAATTGGCCAGGGAACCCATTTAACTGAATTAAAAATTCTTGCTTTTTATTAATGTGTGCTGATTGCGATCTGAACGAATTCTCCGCTGCTGCAGGGATGCGGATTGCCCATGGTTTGGGCAAACCTCGGTGACAGGTAATCAAACCCTGGCCGACTGCTCAGCAGGCAGCTGGTGTGCTGTGATCAATAACAGAACAAAGCAGTCGTAAAACAGCATGTATCTTCTCCAGATTCCAGAGCAGCAGTAATGACGATCAGAGGCACCAAATTTAGAAAAGGAAATGCGGAAACTACCCACTGCGAGGAATTATCCCCAAATGACCAATTGATTGACTGCTGGGTATCAGTTCTCGTTCTCTACACGGGATGTCCCCATTATCCAAAAGTTGGAAGATGGGCAACGCCCAGGAATTGTTCACCCGGGATGGAACTAAAATGAGAGTCGGCGCTTCAGTGTCTGAGGAACTAAAAATAGAACTTCGCACAGCTCGCAACCGTTGACAAATTGAATCTTTGATATAAAATGTTATTTTCAAGCAAGTGCGATTGATTTCTAAATTATGCCCAGCCGCGGAAAAGCAATAAGAGGCCAATGCGCGATTCATCCCCGGCTGTCTTCCAGTCATACAATCCCACTCTATTGATAATTATAGAGTCAACCAGCACGACGGAAAACCCTATGGAACAAGCTGACTATGCCACGCAATAGTTCAGTTAGCTTAGTTCAGTGGGACTGAAGGCTGATAAATCCCCAGCGCCTGATGGTCTGCATCCCACAGTACTCAAGGAGATCGCTCTAGAAATCGTGGACGCATGGATGATCATTTTCCAATGTCCAATAGACAGGATGAGTTCCTGTGGATTGGAGGGGAGCGAATGTTAACCCATTTTTCAAGAAAGTAGCGAGAGAGGAAACGGGGAATTATAGACCATCGGTGTTGAGGAAGATGGTGGAGTCAATTATTAAAGAGGTAATAACGGCGCATTTGGATAGCAGTAAAAGGATTGGTCCAAGTCAGCGTGGATTTATGATGGGGAAATCCTGCTTGACTATCTTCTGATTTTTTGGGGGATGTGACAAATAAAATGGATGGAGAGCCAGTGAATGTAGTGTATCTAGACGTTCAGGAAGGCTTTGGTAAGTTCCCACACGGAGATTGGTGAGCAGGATTAGAGCACATGGTATTGGGGGTAGGGTATTGCCAAGGATAGATAATTGGTTTGCAGACAGGAAGCAAAGAGTAGGAATAAACGGGTCCCTTTCATATTAGCAGGCACTGGCGAATGGAGCGCCGCAAGGCTCGATGCAGGGGCGCAACTATTTACCATATATATTAATGATTTGGATGATGGAATTAGAAGTAACACTGGCAAGTTTGCAGATGACACAAAGCTGGGTGGAGGTGTGAACTGTGAAGAGGATTTTAGGAGGTTGCAGGGTGACTTGGACAGGTTGAGTGAGTGGGCAGATGCAAGGCAGATGCAGTATGACGTACATAAATGTGGGGTTATCCACTTTGGCGGCGAAAACAAATAGGGAAATTATTATCTCAATGGTGTCAGATTCTGGTAAAGGAAAGAACCAGGGGCCACTGTCTAAGAATAAAGGGGATGCCATTTAAAACGGAGGTTCAAAAAAAATCACCCAGATAGTTGTGACTTTGTGGAATTCTCTGCCACAGAAGATAGTGGAGGCCAATTCACTGGATGAATTTAAAAGTGAGTTGGAAAGAGCTCTTGTGTCTAGCGGAATCAAGGGATATGGGGAGAAGGCAGGCACGGGGTACAGATTGTGGATGATCAGCCATGCTCACAATGAATGGTGATGCTGGCTCGAAGGGCCAAATGGCCACCTCCTGCACCTATTTATCTATGTTTCTGTGTCTCTAATACCCGTTCACTATGTGTAGTCCATTTAATCGACCGGGGCAATTCATCGCAACCATCGTGTCGGTGGTCCACATACCACACAAAGCCAATACCAAGGTGGCAGCGGATGAATTATACTCGGTCATGAACTCTCTTTAAGAACTAAACCCTATGGTACTGTTCATCATTTGCGATGAACTCAACCAATCTAGCCTCAGGAATGCACAGGTAACTAAAATCAACAACTCTCTCTCCCCCAGCCCATCACCCTCGGCAGGGCTTAAGCACGACCAAGTAAGTACGCCTACACGACCAGTAAGTATGCCTGCCGTTCCATTTGTCGCTATCGTTTTTCATCCGATCATCTATTGGTGGTGCTCCTGCTGGCATTCAGAAAGATTTAAGAACGAAGCACCAACGAAAAGAGCAACACAGCAGTGGTCTGAGGAAACCGGGGGTCTCCATTAGGTCTGCCCTCAATCGATGAAGTGGAACTCTTATTAAGCTATTTGCCGTTTCACACAGCGAAGGCACAGTAATCGGTCCGATTGGATAAGCGTTGGGGAACGTTGAGTCGTAATATGAAGGCGCATTATCAGGAAATCAACTCAATCGAAGACCGGGCTGCATACAAAGACTGTGGCAAATCTCAATAATCAGCAGTTAATGGACGACGAAACAAATCTCCGTCATCAAACAATATAAATCTTTAATTTCAAAGGAGAATACAGATGCTGTAATCTTGAATAAAGAGACATAACTCAGCGGATCATGCAGCATCCGTAGATGCAGCTGACGTAAGTTTTAGATTCGGGGTCATGAGACGGAGCAGAAGGCATCAATGATTAGAAAGTTGGAAAGTAAATGATGGGGCCGATCAATGGCAACATGTGAATGTTCCTGTGTAGCCTAGTGCGTGGCTGGGGATCAGAGTGAAGATGTTCCGTCTGCCTGTACGGGAGGACTGGATGAAGCTCATGACGGAACAGATGGGGAGTGAAGAGAGAGGTTCCACTGAATGGAATCGACAGAGAGCGGGTGGTGAACAGAGTGGCGTCACTTGGTGTTAAATGTTATCTGGGCATGTTGGGATCTGTCCTCGTCTGGGGTGGGAATCTGCAATAAAGGGACCAGGAAGATGCACATCCGTTTACAGGGCAACGGGTCATGAATGGAAATTCCATCCCCGATGCAAAGACAACCTTACAGTGAATAATAATTGCCTATTGGATCCATTTTACTCCAGAACACCTTCCTGCATCATTTATAGGTTCAAGGTGAATGTGGAAAAGATTAGTAGGAACCTGGTGGGTAACTTTTTCACGCAAAGGATGGTGGATGTATGGAACAAGATGCCAGAGGAGGTCATTGAGGCAGGGACTGTCCAAACATGTAAGAAGCAGTTGGACAAGTACATGGATCGGACAGATTTGGAGGCATATGGGCCAGACGCGGCCAGGTGGGAGTCGTGTAGCTGGAACATGTTGGCCGGTGTGGGCAAGTTGGGCCGAATGGCCTGTTTCCACTCTGTATCATCTATGACTCTATGAGTCTATGCATGAATTGCTATCGGAATTAAGTATCTGTTCTCTCTGAAGGCAGATTTCCCGTGCACTGGGAATGTTGCTGTGATCGGAATCGAACCCCGGCCACCTGCTCGGGATTCAACTGGTGAGGCACCGTTGCCGATTGATGAAAGGAGACGCACAAATAGCACAGTGTTTCCCCCGGAGCGGGAGCCGGAATAATGACAATCTGATGAAAAAACTCAGGAAACATAAAACGCGGCCGGACGCCTTGAGACCAGCGGTCCGCGGTCTGTCGAGGGAAGTGTTCGGTTTCATCAAGAAATGCACGTGACGGCTGTTTTACAATAGAGACATTTAGGTCTCGTCCTAATCAGAAGCCTTGGATGAAAAGGGAGATTCACACTTGGTTAATGTCCTGATCTGAGGCTTTGAAGCAAGATGACCCTGAACGGAACACGAAGGACAAGTGTGATCTCCGCAAGTCAAACAGGGATAAGAGGATTCCAAATCAGGCTGGGCGCTCAATTCAAGCAAGCGGATGCATGGCGACTGCATTGGCTCTGATGACCACCACTGTTTACGAGCCGAACAATGCATCTCTACTGTTGGATAACCCGCTTTGATCAGGGAAACACTGTTTCATTAATGCGTATTCACCCTCCACCCGATGGTTCTGTCTAATACATCCCGATGGCAGAGATCATAAAGCATGGAGACATATAGCGCGGAAACAGGCCGTGCCGCCCAACATCCACGTGTCGATTAAACTGTACAATCTGATCTAATTCAGTTTGCCCACATCCCCGAAAACCTGTCCAAAAGTCCTTCACATTGTGTGTGCCTCACATTTCCTCAACTCTCTGAATGAAATAATTGCCCCTCACGTTTATATTAAACATTAACACCTCTCACCTTAAACCCATGTCCTGTCGTGCTTGATTTTCCTACCCTGTTAAATAGACTGTACATTCACTCCATTTGTTCCTCATACCCTTTTCGCCTGCAGAGGTCACCTCTCAGGCCCCTGTGCTCCTAGGCATAAAGTCCAAACCTGTCCAACCAAGCCCTGTAGCCCAGGCCCTCGAGTGCTGGCGACATTTTCATCAATCAAGCATGATGGCATCTTTCACGAAGATCAATTCTCGGTGAGCGGTCGGTCCGAACGAACCATCTGGCCCGGTTTTGAAATCGTGCGCCTTTCAACGTATTCGCCGCCATCTGTAAACATTGGTTTGGTGTCAGTTGCAAACATACTAACTATGGGCGCACAAGTAGAGTTGCTGCCTTACAACGCTTGCAGCCGAAGACCCGGGTTCGATTCCGACTACGGTGCTCTCTGTTCGCAGTTCGTACGTCCCCCGTGAGTTTTCTCCGAGATCGTCGGTTGCCTACCACACTCCAAAGACCTACAGGTTTGTAGGTTAATTGGCTTGCTATGAGCCAAGTGCATGTAGGATTGAGTTAATATGCGAGGATCGCTGGTTAGTGCGGACTCGATGGGCCGAAGGGCCTGTTTCCGCGCAGTAAGTTTAGACTGTGGCAAAGGACAGTGATCAGCAGGAGGATAAAACAAATATCTTCCACCGACCCAGAAACATTTTCGTATCAATAGGGAAAAAAGATACTAAACCTGGAATCTTGAATTTTGGAGGAACTCAGCTGGTCAAGCAGGTCTGTGAAAGCAACAGGTCTAATTCGACGTTTCGGCCCTACTCCCAGTGAGGTCGAGCACAAGGAGCTGAATTAATATAAAATAGGTAAAGGTTTCACTGAGATTGTCAGGGAGAACATGGGATGTGCTGTGTAGCATAGCGTATGGCTGAGGGTCGGAATGAGATGTTCCGTCTATCTGTTCGGGAGGACAAGATGAAGGTCCTGACGGAACAAATGGGAAGTGAGGAGAAAGATTCCACAGAGAGAAATAGACAGAGGGAGGGTGGTGAACAGACTGACGACACTGGGTGTGAACATATCGTCTGGATGTTGAGGTCTGCTCTAGTTAATTGTGGAAAGCTGCAATATGAGAGCAGAAAAACGCACTAATGTTAATATCAGAAAATAACTGCAGATGCTGGTACAAATCGCAGGTATTTATTCACAAAGTGCTGGAGTAACTCAGCAGGTCGGGCAGCATCTCGGGAGAGAAGGAATGGGTGACGTTTCGGGTCGAGACCCTTCTTCAGACCCTTCACTAATGCTAATGGCATGTTGGCCTTCATAACGAGAGGATTTGAGTATAGGAGTAAAGAGGCCCTTCTGCAGTTGTATCGGGCCCTGGTGAGACCACAACTGGAGTATTGTGTGCAGTTTTGGATTCCTAATTTATGGAAGGACATCCTTGTTATTGAGGTAGGTTCGGAGGATAATCCCCGGGATGGCGGAACTGTCATATGAGGAAAGTTTGTAAAGATTGGGCTTGTCTTCACTGGAATTCAGTAGTAGCTGGCTGGCGTGATAACTAGATGGCTGGATAACCAGTGAGCTAGATTTCTAGCCAATAGGATGGACAGCCAGAGAGCATATTAGCTGTCTAGATAGAAACATAGTTTGCTACCTGGGTAGCTAGCTACCCACATTGCATAACTTGAAAGCTAGATAGCTGGATGTGTAGATAGCTGAATAACTAGATTGCAAGATCGCTAGCTAGAGATATAGGCAGCTCTCTGTGGGGTGCGCTCCCTCTCTCGCGAGGTCCACAGAGGGAAATCTAGTCATATCTAGGTTTGTAGATAGCTACCCTGCAAGCTAAATTGACAGATAGATCGCTCACGCCGGCTATATATCTAGATGGCTGGATGACTAGATGGCTAAATGGCTTTCTGGCTAGACGGTTGGAAGGCTAGCTGGCTACCTGGGAAATTGAGGAGCTGGGAAGCTGGCTCGCTGGGTAGATGGCGAGCTGAATAAAGCCAGATGGCTGGATGGGCAGATGGCGAGATGGCTTGATGAGTAGATGGCTAGCAAGCTTGATGGCCAGCTGGCTAGATAGCTAGATAGCTTAGCAGCTAGCTAGATAGATAGATGACGACATGGCTAAATGGCTTGATAGCTAGGTAGCAATAGGTGGTAGGTAGATAGCTAGATAGCCAGTTTAAGAAACAAATAGCTAGATTCATTGCTACAGAGATAAATGGATAGATAGCTCTATAATTAAATCACTAGATAGCTCGTTAGACTGCTAGCTAGATAGCTGGATAGCTAGATAGGTGGATTGTTAGCCAACAGGATAGATAACTAGGTAGATAGCTAAATATATAGCTCGCTTGGTAAATTCCTACAACACTAAATAGCTATATAGCTAGGTGGATAGCTAGATAGGAAGATAGATAGACAGATAGATAGATAGCTAGTTAGTCTGTTAGCTATAGAGCTAGACCGCTGAATGAATCGTCAAATTGATAGGTAGCAGGTTCGCTACATAGGTGGATAGCTGTTTAGCTAGTTAGCATGACAGCTAGGAAGCTGGATATCAAGTAATATAGATTGATTACCAGCGGGAAAGACAGCCAGAGAGCGTGTTAGCTTTCTAGATAGCCAAATACCTGCATTGCTAGATAGCTTGAACGCTAGACAGATGGATGGTGTGATAGCTGGATCTATGCATAGCAAAAATAGTTAGCTAGTTGCGTAGGCAGCTCTTTGTGGAGTGCGGTCTCTCGCTCGCTCGCTCTCGGGGGGGGGGGGGGGGGAAGGGGAGGTGAAAGGGAGAACGAGAGAGACCCATTTCGATCTAGCTAGATAGCGCATTAATCGCTATAAATCTCTCTTGCGATCTGGCTCGTGAGCTATCTACTGGTATAGCTGGCTAGATGCCTAGCTCACTAGCCATCTAGCAAAGCTTCATCAAGCTAAACCGCTATGTGGCCGCCAAAGCTGTTGGCTAACAATCTAGTTATCTAGTTATCTATCTCTCTAGTCCTCAGGCAAGTTAGTGACCTAGCTATGTTGCTACCAAAATAGTTAGCTCTTTACCTATCAATCAAGCTATCTCGAGAACTGGATTGCTAGCCAGCACGATAGACTGCGAGACAGCGTGTGAGCTATCTCGATAGCAAGATAGCGAACTACCTAGATAGCTATCTACATGCAATGCTAGACAGCTAGAAAGCTGGATATCTGTACATCAGCTATCAGCGAGATAGCTGGAGATATTGATAGTAAATAGGTAGCTCTCTATCTAGGCAGCTATTTGAGGGGTGCGCTCTCTCTCTCTCTCATCCTCTGTGGCCCTCGTGAGAGAGGGTGATCTTGTTGAGTGGGAACGATAGGTGAGCCATGATAGAATGCAGGAGTGGACTCGATGGGCCTTGGTGCAATAACTCTGCTGCTGTGACTTTTGTACCCAGTGTTCTTTTTTAACAGTGCACTGCAGCATCCTCACAAAGCGCACCTCAGTGCATGTACAGTAGCAATAGACTGTCACATCGCTCTCCCGTGGACGAACATCAGCAGCACACTGCAACATCCACACACAGCGCACTTCAGTGCATGTACAGTGGGAATATACTGTCACAGCGCCCTCCCGTGGATCAACATCAGCAGCACACTGCAACATCCACACACAGCGCACCCCAGTGGGTGTACAGTGGCAATATACTGTCATGGCGCCCTCCCCTGGATGAACATCAGCAGCACACGGCAACATCCACACACAGCGCACCACAGTGCATGTACAGTGGGAATATACTGTCACAGCACCCTCCCGTGGATGAACATCAGCAGTACACTGCAACATCGAGGCACAACAGCCCTCACTGTCTGTACAATATAAGTGCATCGCAGCATCAGCATTGCTTATGATGAACCTTGAGTTCCCAATGCGAAACACGCAAATCGTGGTAGTACGTTTAGAGTAATAAATAAGCCACGTAGAATGCTTGCTATAGTTGACCGAGTCATTGAATATGAGTCAGATGTCAATATTCAACTTTAGAGAACTTTACTTCGGCCGCTTTTGCAGCATTGTGTCCAGACAGTTATGTTCGCTCTCGTTCACGAAGGATATGGGCGCTTCGGAAATCGTGTTCAAGACGTTTACAAGAACATCGCCTGGAGCTTATGAACAACCAGACGTTGGACTGATTCATCGGAGTTCGGGCAGTAACCTGATAGATTGATAGCAAATTATGAGAGGCAAAGATATGGTGAACAGTCAGAACATTCCTCTCAAGATGGACATATCAAGTATTGAAGGCCACCCCTTTATGGTGAAAGGGATGAAGTTTAAACGAGCGGTGCAGGGAAAGCAAGGGGCAGTAAGTGCATCGAACGCAATACCGCAGATGGGCATTGGGTGATAAGGAATAGGAGTAGAATTAGACCATTCGGCCAATCGTCTTATCCGCCAATCTTTTTCCCTCCAAACCACATTCTCCTGCCTTCTCCCCATAACTTCTGATACCTGTATTAATCAAGAATCTTTCTGTCTACGCCTTTAAATATCCATTGACGTGACCTACACAGCCTGTTGTGGCAAATAATTCCACAAATTCCTCAATTTCTGAATAAATAAATTTCTGATCAGCTTCAAAAGAGAACGTAGATTAATTCTGAGGAAATTATCTCTTGTCAGAGACGCTCCCACAAGTGTAAACATACTTTCCACATCCACTGGATCTAATCCATTAACATATCTGTATGTTTCAATGAGGTCCACCCTCATACTTCTAAACTCCGAGTGCAAGCCGGGAGCCGACAAACGCTCGCCATAGGTTAACTTATTGCTGGGATCATTCTTGTAAACCTCCTCTGGACCCTCTCCACAGCCAGCACACCTTTCCTCTGATATGGTGCCCAGAATTGCTCACAATATTCCAAATGCGGCCTTCCCAGCGCCTTGTATAGTCTCAACATTACATCCGTGTTTTTGTATACAAGTCCTCTTGAAATAAATGCAAGCATTGACTTTGCTTCCATTAGACAATAGACAATAGACAATAGGTGCAGGAGTAGGCCATTCGGCCCTTCAAGCCAGCACCACCATTCCATGTGATCATGGCTGATCATTCTCACCGATTCAACTTGCAGATAAAAACATTGGGAATCCTTAAGCAGCACTCCCAAGTCCCTTTGCACTTCCGATTTATGGATTATTTCTCCACTTAGACAATAGTCTACGCCATTATTCCTACTACCAAATACTCCGCACTTTGCTACACTATATTCCATCTGCCACTTCTCTGCCCATTCCCCCAACATGTCCAAGTCCTTCTGCGGAGTCCCTGCTTTCTCTAAACAACCTGCCCTTCCACCTCTTTTCGTAACATCCGCAAACTTTGCCACAAAGCCTTCAATCCCCTCGTCCAAATCATAATAAAAAACGTGGAGTAGCGGACAAACACCGATCCTTGAAGATCTCCACTAGTTACTTTTAGCCAACGAGAAAAAAATCCCCCTTTATTGCCACTCTTTGTCTTCTGCCATCCAGCCAACCAGTTATCCATGCTGGCGTTTGCCCTTTGACAGCGTGGGCTCTCAGCTTCCTAAGCAGCCATCTTGTGACACCTGGTCAAAGGCTTTCTGAAAATCAAAGGAAACAACACCTACTGTCTCTCCTTTGGCTGTCTTGCTATTTACGTCTTCAAATAATTCCAGAAAATTTATCAAACACGACCTTCCCTTCACAAAGACATGCCAAATTATGCCTATTTCATCCTGCACTTATAAGTACTCTGTCACATCATCCTGTATAACGGGTCCTAAAATCTTACCACCCACTCCACTGGTGTTGGAGGCAGATACAATAGTGATATTTAAGACAAGTTCAGATTTTCAGGTAATGAAGGGATATGCATTGTGAGCAGGCAGGTAAGGTTGGTCGTCTCATGTTCGGCACAGCTATTATTAGCCGAAAGTCCTGCCGTACCTTTTACTTCGTGTAGGAAAGAAATGCAGATGCTGGTTTAAATCGAAGGTAGACACAAAATGCTGGTGTAACTCAACGAGACAGGCAGCATCTCTGGAGAGAAAGAATGGGTGACGTTTCGGATCGAGACCCTTCTTTAGACTGATGTCGGAGAGGTCGGCGGGAAAGAGATTGAATGTTGTGGGAGACAGTGAGACTGGTGGGAGAACTGGGAAGGAGGAGGGATGGAGAGAGAGGGAAAGCAAGGGCTAATTGAAGTTAGATAAGTCAATGTTCATATCGCTGGTATGTTAACTGCCCAAGCGAAGTATGAGGTGCTGTTCTTCCAATCTGCGCTGGGCCTCACTCTGACAATGGAGGATGCCCAGGACAGAAAGTTCAGATTGGGAATAGGGGAGCGGGGGTGAGTTAAAGTGCTGATCAACCGGGAGATCGGGTACGACTGTGTGGGACTGTTCAGCGAGACGATCGTCGAGCTTGCGCTTGGTCTCGCCGATGTCACTCCATCAGTACTATCCCACAGTATACCGTTACACCAGTACAACCCTACAGTGCGTCACTCCATCAGTACTATCCCACAGTATACCGTTACACCAGTACTACCCCACAGTGCGTCACTCCATCAGTACTTTCCAACAGTATACCATTACACCAGTACTACAGTACAGTGCGTCACTCCATCAGTACTTTCCAACAGTATACCGTTATACCAGTACAACCCTACAGTGCGTCACTCCATCAGTACTTTCCAACAGTATACCGTTATACCAGTACAACCCTACAGTGCGTCACTCCATCAGTACTTTCCAACAGTATACCGTTATACCAGTACAACCCTACAGTGCGTCACTCCATCAGTACTATCCAACAGTATACCATTACACCAGTACTACCCCACAGTGCGTCACTCCATCAGTACTATCCAACAGTATACCATTACACCAGTACTACAGTACAGTGCGTCACTCCATCAGTGCTACCGCACAGTGTCACTCCATCAATTCCATCCCACATTATGTCACAACAATAGTACTACCGCACAGTGTGTCACCCCATCAGAACTACCCCAGAATGTGCCATTATTTCAACACTACCCTACGTTAGGTTACTCCATCAATACTACTTCACAGTCTCTCACTCCATCAGTACTACATGTTACTCCATTAGTCGTACACAAGATCGTGCCACTCTCATCAGTACAACCCCACGGAATGTCATTCCATCATTTCTTCCCGGCGGTGTTTCACTCTGTCAGTACCACCTTAAGTATGTAATTTCATCAGTTCTACCCATAGTTTTTCACCCCTTCAATAATACCATCGAATGTGTCACTATATCAGTACTACCCCAAAATATACCAGTCCTTCACTCCATCAGCCCAATCTCACTGTGTCAATCCATCAGTAATTCCCCACAGTATAAGTATTTCCCCACAATGCCTCACGCCATTAGCACTACCCGATTTTTATCATTCATTCAGGACTATCCCAGTGGGTCACTCCATAAGTGCTGCCACAAATTGTGTCATTCCATCGGTATTACCAAACAGTGTGTCACTGCATTAGTACTACACCACAGTTTGTCATCACAATAGTACTACCGCTCAGTGTGTCACTCCGTCGGTGAAACCGCACAGTGTCTCACTGCATCAATACATCTCAATATTGTTACACTACATCGGCACTGCCCAACATCATGTCACTCCAGTGCAACCCTAGAACGTGTCACTCCATCAATGCTCCCCGCAGTATGTTCTTCTATCAGTACTCCCCAAAGTGTTTCACAATATCAGGACTACCTCAAATCTGCCATTCCATCCGCATTACCCCACAGTGTGCTAACCCATCGCAGCGACTCCATAGTGTGTAATTCCATCACTATTTCACCACAGTTTTTCATCGCAAACGTACTACCGCAGAGCGTGTCAGTCTATCAGTATTACTGCGTCACTCCAACAGAATGTGCTATTACATCCGTGCTACCACACAGTGTGTCATTCCATCAATACACCTCCACAGTACGTCATTACACCAGTACTACTCCACAGTGTTACACTCCATCAGTATAACACTGGAGCCTGTCACTCCATCAGTACTACCCTACATTATGTTATTCCATCAGTACTACACCACAGTGATGCACTCCATCAGTACTGCCTTAAGCTTGTTATTCCATTTTGTACAACCACACAGACTCATTCAATTAGTATTACCCATCAGTGTAACTCTCCATCTGTACTGCCCCACCGTCAGTCCTTACCATTCCACAATGTGCAACCCGACAGTACCACCAAAGATTGGGTCAATACTTCAGTACTAGCCCACTGTGCGCCATTCTGTCCACACTACCCCAGTGTGTCATTCAATCAGCACTACACCGAAGTATCTCACTCCGTCATTACAACCGCGCAGTGTGTCAGTCCATTAGTAATACGCACCGTGTGTCACTCCATCAGTACTGCTCCACAACGTGTCACTCCATCAGTTTTACCCCACGGGATGTAGTTGCACACTGAAGTAGTACTGACGGAGTGACAAGCTGCGTGGTAGTACTGATGCAATGACCTCACAATTTGTCACTAAATCAGTGCTATTCCACTGTGTGTCACTCCGTCAGTACTACTCCGCAGTTTGTCATAACAACAGTACTACACATTGTGCCACTCCATGAGTATTACCCGTAGTGTGTCACTACATCAGTAGAGCCCCACGGTGTATCATTCCATCAGAACAACTGCAAAGTGTGTCACTTCATCATTACTACTGCAAATTGTGTCACTCCATCTGTACCAAACCACAGTATGTTAATCCACCCGTACTGCATCAACTGGTGTCACTCCATCAGTACTACAGCGCATTGTGTCACTCCATCAGTACTACCCCACATTGTGTCACTCCATCAGTACTACTGCGCAGTGTGTCACTTCATCAATACAACTTCAAAGTGTGTCACTCCATCTGTACCAACCCAGTGTGATAATCCACCATTACTACCATACATTGTGTCACTCCATCAGTTCCACTGCAGTGTGTCACTCCATCAGTAATGCCCCTCACCGTGTCACGTCGTCACTAAAACCCACAGTATGCATCATTACAAACACACATGTTCACACCCTCAAACACAGTCAAACACGCACACACACATAGCCGTGCACGAAGACACACGCAATCTCTCAAATGCAATCACAAATGTGAGATGCAAATGTGAGTGCTCACAATTACGATGCTCGAGACAATCTAGAGAACAAGTATTTTATTTGCAAGTCTGCAGAGTTGGGTGCCTTCCCTCTCAAGACACACCGAGGTCGGGAAAATCCCTTCTTTTTATTCACTTCACTTTACAATTGTCACATCTTAAATTCCTCCCCTTCGGGCTCCTTCCAATCGGAGCACTGAGGTGCACAATCTACCGTCACCGCCCCTGTTGCCTCCCACATCATACATCGCATGTACATTTAAATGAGGCATCTTGTCATGCGGGGCGTTTTTGCAATATTCATTTATCTCATTAGACATGCGCAGTACAGAGTAGTTCATGCCCTCTCCCCTAGTGCTCTGGTCATCTTGCCCTCTCTCCTAGTTCTTTGGATATCTTGCCCTTATCCTCGGAATGTCACTATTTCCTTGGGTATCTTGCCCTCTCCTTGGAACGTCACTAGTTCCTTGGATATCTTGCCCTTATCCTCGGAATGTCACTATTTACTCTTGCGGTTCTTAGTCAGGTCAGCTATTTCTCATGGTCCTTAGTTTAAATCAATTAACCCTTTTTACTTCTCTCTCACAATCCACCCTTTTTCTTATGCCACGCTAATTTGATTTATACTATTTCCTCCTTTTCTAGTGCTAACAGCAGAGTCTTTGCCTCTCTATATTCCTCCTGCAGGTCATACTGTACTCTGCAGGCCATCATGGTGATGTCGTTCTTTGTCAGGGCTGTCTCTATCAATCGCTGAGACAACCGCCGTATGCAGGGAATGATACAACATCCGAATAGACACATCAACCCCATCACAACTACCACTGATGTTAGGGCTGATGTAAAGATGTGCTTCCATTTCCCAAACCAGGAGTCTAGAAACCCGGTCCAGGAGGTGTCTACCCCAGAGTTTTCGGCCAATTCGATAGAGAGGGAGGTGAGACTTGCTAGGGCTCTTGACACAGACCCATCAGGAGCAGTGTTGTTGGGGATGTAGGTGCAACATTGTTCCCCAAACATCACACACACCCCCCCTTTCTCAGCCAGGAGCATGTCCAAGGCTATGCGATTTTGCCAGGCCATTAGGCTGGTAGCTGTCAGTTGTTCCGCTAATCCTTCAACCGCATCTCGAGTGTAATTTATAAAGCGTTATTGATTGTAGTACAGGTAGTTGATCCAGTCCACATTTTTATTAATTGTGGACCACCAGAAGAGTATGGACTCAAAGCCAGCAGCTATCTGGTTTCTGGCTTTGAATTCATCGGCTACCCCTCTTGGCACCCCTATTGCATCTATATAGATGTGTGTGTCAAATGATCCTCTCACCTCTCTCCTTTGTCGTCGGCCCCCTTCATTGAGTTTGACCGCATGCTCTACTGCTATGGTGAAGGGCATCATTAGTTGTGTAAGGGTACAGGTTCCTGTCCATGACCCTGGTAGCTGGGGCCATAGGGTATCCTCTCCGCACCACCACCAGACATCGGCTCTACTGACTATCTGCTTTATCAGCCAGGAGCTACTGAACAGTGACCCCTGTTCCTCAGCTGTTATGTTATACGTCTGATTGCAGTTTAGCACCTCCCCCATTTCCTGTCCATCTGGGTTATATCTTGTATAGCACTCAAATCCCTCCTCCCCTAGGGGAATGGTGAATGGCGGAGGTCGAGGGTCTTTCCTTTGGCCCTTCGTGTTGTTGTTACTAGCCGGGAATAGGTAATGGTATTTCTGGCAGGTCTCATTCTTTGGTATTATGGGATTCGTGAATAGTTGTAGTATACATGACATAGCCCCAGGTGTCCTATTCCAATTCAGGGGAAATGGTACGGGGACCAGCTGAGGCTTAGCTCCGGCGCAGGCGTAGCAATTGGTTTGTTGCATACTTCTGGCCGTGTACATCATCCAGGTAAGCCAGGTGTTGGTTCCCTTTCCCCCTGTTGGTATTCCCTCCCCATACAATTACATTAATTCTATTTCTCCTGTTACTATCATTATATTTAAATCCTTAGGCTCATACTCCGTGGTGACATTGCTGACTACAGGTGGTGCTGGGGTAACCCAGGGATCCCTACTCTGACTGTCTTCTATCTGGAACATTCCCCCCTTATCCTCATATTTTACCATATATCCGTCCCGTTCTACCTTTATTTCAAACCTCAGGCATGCGTCCTTCCCTGTTTTATCTGCACATATCCAATACCTACCACTTTCCTTCATTTGAACCCTCTGTATGCTTACATATATATACACGTCCTGGCAATCCCTCATTTGGGTTTTGATATACTCTCCACCTATCAGTTTGATAGGTGGGCTTATGCCACCCCTCTCTAGATGAAGTGAATACCTCGTGCCAATCTTTACAGGGATGGGTGCATACATACATCCTATGACCACACCACCATTTTCCTTCACATACATCAAATGGGATGGTGGTGGCCCTTCTATTCTGTGGTATAGTTATTTTTATGCATGTTACATTACTCACAACCTGGATAACCACCCAGCACCCGATCCACCAGCACAAAGTCTTCATTTTCCGTGCGGGGTCCTGGTGAATACCAAAGTCAATGGCTCCTTTCCTCCACGTGCCGTCTACGGGCTGATATTGTCTGGTGGGGCCTCCACGGGACCCTTAAATCGACTTGCGTGTGTCCACCCTTTTTCTTTTGTTCGTACTGCTGTCTCGGTGGTTAATAACACAAGGTAGGGTCCAGTCCACCTAGGTCGCAACTTTTCTTCCTTCCACGTTTTTATTAGTACCCAGTCTCCAGCCTTGACTGAGTGAATCGGAAAATCCAGTGGCGGGCTCTGGGCCAATAATCCTTTAGTTTTTAGTTCTGCAAGAGATTGGGATACTGCCAGTAAATAGTTCCTTAAGAACACGTCGTTCCCTGGTATTGTTGGGATCCCTTCTATCTTTCCTAAGTACGGGAGCCCGAATAACATTTCATATGGGGATACCCCTATATCTTTCCGAGGTGCCGTTCGGTTTCTTAACAAGGCTATCGGAAGGCACTTAGTCCAGGGGAGTCTCGTTTCCTCTACTAACTTGGTGATTTGGGTCTTTAAGGTGCCATTCATTCTTTCCACCTTTCCGGAACTCTGGGGATGCCATGGTGTATGCAATTTCCATTCAATTCCTAGTGCTTCACATATCGTTTTATGTGTTTTGGAGGCAAAATGGGTCCCTCTATCTGAGTCTTATGTTTCCACAATCCCATATCTGGGTATAATTTGCTCCAATAATACCTTGGCTACCGACTGTGAGGTGGCAGTTGCTGTAGGGAATGCTTCTACCCATCTAGTGAAATGGTCTACTACCACTAACAGGTATTTCCATCTCTGTATCCGGGGCAACTCGGTGAAGTCTATCTGTATTCTTTGGAAGGGTCTTATTGCTAATGGTTGTCCTCCTCCTGGGACTGCTCTCATGATTTTTTTTGTTGATTCGCTGACATATTACACAACCCCCTATGACTTGTTTGGCCATGGTATACATCCCACGGCAAGCGTAGGTCCTGAGGAGGGTATCACAGAGGGCTTGGGTTCCCCAATGGCTTTGCCCGTGCAACCTCCCTAATAACTCCCTTATAATTTCTTTGTTCAATAGCTGCTTTCCATCCGGTGGTGTCCACCATTTCCCATTTGGGGTACGCCGGGCTCCCATTTCTCTCATGTGTTCCTGCTCTTTTTCACCAAAGATAGGTATCTTTTCCTCTGGTTCCCTTAAAGGTATCAGTGACATCATTTCTACCGCCTGATCTGTGGCCGCTCTCTTTGCCACCTCATCCGCTGCCCTATTTCCTCGGACTTCCAGGGTGTTACTCTTCTGATGCCCTCCCACATGTGCTATGGCTACCTGTTCTGGTTTCTGCAAGGCCTCCAGTGTCTGTCCTATCAATTGCTCATGCGCTAATTCTTTCCCCCGAGCTGTTATCATTCCTCGCTCTTTCCAGATCTTCCCAAAGGTGTGTACTACCCCAAAGGCGTATTTTGAGTCGGTATACACTGTTCCTTCCTTTCCCTCCAATAGTTCCAAAGCTCTCATTAGTGCATATAATTCACAAGATTGGGCTGACCAACTATCAGGCAGCCTGCCACTTTCAATTTCCTCCATAGTTTCCCCATTCACTATACCGTATCCACTATGTCTTTTTCCATCTATACAGAGTATACAACTGGACCACTACTCTTCCCTCTACCGGTGCTGTGCCTATTCCCAATTGTATTTGTAAATCTCTGCCCATTAAATTTACGCCAGCCTGGGGTACTAAGATCAGGTCCTCTACCGCCTCCCGGTTTTCATACCTTACATTCACTCCTCCTATCTCGGGAGCTACCATCACAGTTCCCCCTACCCCGGTAATTTTTACTCTCCCTTGTCCTGCCTCCGTACCTGTTGGTGCTTTGGTCACACTTGATCGCTCCGCTCCTGAATCTACCATCAACACCGTATCTTCTCCTTGGGGTCCTATTTTTAAATTTACCAGGGGCTCCCTTCTATAGTCCCTCGACCCCAAGGACGAGAACCCCTGACCCCCCCTATTCATTTTCCATCATACTGTACGTGCGGGACTCCGCTACAAGCTCAGGGCACTCCCTTTTGAAGTGTCCTTCCTTATTACAAAAATAACATTTTGAAGGCCCTGTCCTCCAACCTTGTCCCGTACCCGTATTTCCCCGGCCCCTGCCGTAACCTTCTCCATATCCCCCTCTTCTACGGCCTCTGCCGCCTCCTCTCCCTCTGCCTTGGGCGTAACTCCCCCGCCGTCCTGTACCTCCCTGTTCCTTGTCTACTACTTGCTTTACTGCCTGTAACATAATCTTTGCCTTTCCCTTCTGTTTCTCCTCATCCCTCCACACGTACACTTTCTGGGCCTCCGTAAGCAACTGAGGTAGTGATCTCTCATTCCAATCATCCACCTTTTCTAACTTTTTCCTCACATCAGGCCAGGATTTAGTCACGAAATTGGCCCTGAGCAGTTGTTGTCCTGCCTCTGATGCCTGCTGATTACATGCCTGTGTTTCTACGTTGCTGTCTCCCTCATACTCCTCATTTGCTGCCTGACGGGTCCCATAAATCTTTCTGTCCCTGAGGTCCTGCAGCCTTTTGATGTCTGCTTCTTGTTCCCGTGCTTCTTGCTTCATCCTTTCCTTTTCCCGCTGCCCCCTTCTCTGTCTATATTCCTTTATGTCTTGCTCATCGTTCCAAGTTGTGACTTCTCCCTCTATCTCCACTATTCCCTTTTACCAAAGGGCACTGCTTTGTTCCGTCCTGGCTGGAATAGGGAGGGGGATACCCAGGGTCCCATAGGCTGGGGTACAGAGTTGATTTTTTTCTCCTGAAGCTCCTGACTTTCATGCTGTTTTGGGGGTCTTTCACCCTTGTTTGGGGTGGTATTCTTTTCCTGCTATGCTTTCCTCAGCCTTTCTCCTTCTATTCTAAACAATTTAAGTACGTCTAGTTATTTTTCCTTTTTCGTTACTCGGGTTTCTGATTTATCCTTAGGCTTATAGTTCTTAATTAACACTCCCATTTCATCACACATGTTTATATCAAAATATAAATATATCAAAATTTATATCAAAATTTATATCATATTTATATCATTCCGTGGGCCATTTCGTAACCAATTGTTTCGTCCTTTTTTTTCCATTTCTCAGAGTGTTTTTTTTAAAATATCCTCTTTGGATACGGGGAACTTCCTACTTAGTAGTTCAACTGCAGTTATTTTATTCATTGTATTCGTCTTATGTTAGTGTACTTGGTCAGTCAGTTTAAATGCAGTCCTTGTTCTCACTCCGTTCCGTCTCTATAGTCACTGTGCTACCTATTACGCTATTTCTATCTTCTATAGTTCTACTATATTCCTTTAATATTTATTCCGAGGCATCGGCAAGCCTGTGATTCCTGTGATTCTTTCAGGATTTATTCTTCGCTTTCCCCTTACAAGCATAACAACTTTCCTCCAGATTAGGGGAAGCTTTTGAATTAACAAACACATTTAATGCCTGCCGTACTCAATCCTCATCGGAGCCCAGTCGTGGCCACCAGACTGAACTCCCTTTTATTGGTTCCTTTGGCCAATCAAAATAACAGAACTTAATAATTTTTGTCTTCTCCAATCCCTGGGTTTTCCCTGCCCCGAATGGCTCAGCATTCGCCCCAACGGACTATCAGGCGGAATGCGGGGGTTGGGCTTACCGCCCTTCCCCTGCCTTTTGGGCTTTCCGTTTTCACTGCCCATCCTCCCGATCGGAATTCCCCTCCGATCATTTATTCTCCCGATCGGAATTCCCCTCCGATCTTAGCTGTAATCGCCCGAGTAGTGCTTAATAGTCAGTTTTCTTACCCGGGTCTTGTGCACAAGAATCACTCGATTCAGCTCCTCGCGATTTCCTGGTCCTCCCACTTGTTTCTCGAGTCTCTGGTCCAGGTATCACTCGCTCAAACCGCTGACGGCAAGCAAGGAGTCTGAGACCGCTGAACTCAGCGGGGTGCACCGTCCCTTCTTCCGTATACTCCCGTCAGCCGGCCGGAGTGGCGATCCCGGACGAGCCCCCAAGTTGTGAGATGCAAATGTGAGTGCTCACAATTACGATGCTCGAGACAATCTAGAGAAACAAGTATTTTATTTGCAAGTCTGCAGAGTTGGGTGCCTTCCCTCTCAAGACACACCGAGGTCGGGAAAATCCCTTCTTTTTATTCACTTCACTTTACAATTGTCACATCTTAAATTCCTCCCCTTCGGGCTCCTTCCAATCGGAGCACTGAGGTGCACAATCTACCGTCACCGCCCCTGTTGCCTCCCATATCATACATCGCATGTACATTTAAATGAGGCATCTTGTCATGCGGGGCGTTTTTGCAATATTCATTTATCTCATTAGGCATGCGCAGTACAGAGTAGTTCATGCCCTCTCCCCTAGTGCTCTGGTCATCTTGCCCTCTCTCCTAGTTCTTTGGATATCTTGCCCTTATCCTCGGAATGTCACTATTTCCTTGGGTATCTTGCCCTCTCCTTGGAACGTCACTAGTTCCTTGGATATCTTGCCCTTATCCTCGGAATGTCACTATTTACTCTTGCGGTTCTTAGTCAGGTCAGCTATTTCTCATGGTCCTTAGTTTAAATCAATTAACCCTTTTTACTTCTCTCTCACACAAACAATCAAATATACTCTCACACATTCTCACATACAATCACACGTACACATGCACTCACACTAACAGATATTCACACGCACTAGCACGAAGAGACACGCACTCATTCGCACACACTTACACACGAACACATTCTCTGACAACACCATCATATACTCTCCCACACACACACACACTATCAAAGAATTACATACTCAAACACACTGGCAAACTCACATCCCACATATTCTCTCACATTCTCACAAACAGCCACACACACGCACAGACGCAAACACTGTCCTTCACAAACCCACATGCACTCTCCCACTCAGAGACACAGATACATTCAATCGCACTTGTATCCACACTTACTAATGCTCACACACTCACACGCACACTCACGCACTCGCACAGACACACACAAACACAAATATAGGCACTCTTACATACTCTACCGCTCTCTCACACTTAGACCCGCATGCACACGTGCACATTTTGGGATTGAGTGTATCCTTGGATGTTCGCGTCGAGCAGCGCAGCGCAGTGTCGCCGGGAGTGTTCTCGGTGAGCGGGGCCAAGCCCCTCAGTCGGCCCGGCTCGCCCACCGCGGATGGCGATGAGAACGGCGCCTCGGGAGCCAGGTGGGAGCCGCGAGGAACCGCAGAGAGCGAGGTGGACCGTCGGAGTGCGAGGAAGGCCGCCGAGAACGAAGGGGCGACCCGCGGTGCGGCGGCAGGCTGGAGATACAACTATCCGGCCAACGTTTGTAACTTTGTCGGCGTCAAAATGTGGCGACACTTTTGTACTGCCTAGGTGAGGTCTTCTACATGATGTTACCGGGTTGTCTGCAAAACTAAGCATTTCACTCTACCTGGGTACGTGATAATAAGGTATCACTGAATCATTGAAATTCCTGCAACCGCATACACTAACGCATACGCACACACACCGACTCATGTGCACAATCTCACACATTCACACTCGCACACGCGTGCTAATACACTCTTGCACGGACTCGCACACTCACACTGTCACACACAATCAATATCCAATGCGAGTCAGGCTACACCTCTGGAGAAATCTAGTTGAGTATTTCAGTTTAGTGCAGTTTATTGTCACGTGTACCGAGGTAGCGTGAAAAGCTTTTGTTGCGTGCTACCCAGTCAGTGGTAAAACAAAATACATCATTACAGTCGAGCCATTTACAGAGCATAGATACATGATAAGGGGATAACGTTCAATGCGAGGTAAAGCCTGCAAAATCCGATCGAGGATAGTCCGAGGGTCAACAAACAGGTAGATCGTAGTTCAGCATTGTTTTCCTGGTTGTGGTGGGATGATTCCGTTGCCTGATAACAGCTGGGAAGACGCTGTCCCTGAAACTGGAGGTGTGCATTTTCACACTTCCATACATTTTTGCCTGATGGGACAGAGGAGAAGCAGGAGTGGCAATGGTGCAACTCGTCCTTGATTATGCTGCTGGCCTTGCCGAGAAAGCGTGGTTTATAAATTGAGTCAATATAACGGAGGTTGGTTTGAGTGATGGTCTGGACAATTCACTGCAATTTCTGGCGTTCTTGTATGGAGCTGTTCCCAAACCAAGCTGTGATGCATCTTGATAAAATACTTTCTATGGTGCATCTGTAGATGTTGGTGAGAGTTGTAGAGGGCACGCCGAACTAGCTATGCCTGCTAAGGACATGGATGGGTGAAGTTCGGTTCGAGACCCTTCTTCAGACTGATTCTGGTGGGAAGGTGGAGAAGGCTGGAACAGCAGGACAAAGCGAGTTGAATGATGAGTGGGTGAATACCGTTTTCATAGTTAGGTGGTTGAGACCAGAGGTTAAAAGATAAAAGTTGCGAGATAAGGATTGAGCAGGATGGAATTATAAAGAGAGAGGAGGGAATATCGGTTGAAGGTGGAGGTGGAGGCGATGAACAGGTGCGAGTCGTCGTGAAGCAAGAGAAAGAGCGAGGGGAAAGCGGGAAGTTGCACATTAGTTACCTGGCATTTGCTAATGTTCATACCATTAGGTTGCAAGGTTCCCAAGCGGACTATGAAGTGGCGTTCTTTCTGTTTTAATGTAACCTCGCTGGCGCTGGTGGAGGCCCAGGACAGAAAGGTCAGTGTGCGAGGGGGGGTTACAATGGCTTGCTACGGGAAGATACGGCAAGCCTTGGCAGAACGAGGGTAAGTGATCGACAAAAAACGGTCGCCGAGTCTCCATTTCACTACACCGATGTAAAGGAGTCCATATCTGGAACACCACATGGAGTAGATGAGATTAGAGGTGGTGCAGGTGAACATCTGTCTCACCTGGAAGGGCTGCTTGAGCGTGAGGGAAGGGGTATAGGGACAGCTGTTACATCGCATGGTGGCTAACCGTTTTAACTGCACTTGTCAAGAAAGGCTTTGGAAAGAGAAGTGATGGCAAGTGATGGAGAGTTGGGGAAATGGACATAGAAATAGGCCGTACGAAGATAAAAGGGAGAGATAGAGGAGAAGACGAAAGAAGAGGTGGAGGGAAAGTGAACTATCAAAGGGAGAGTGGGAAAATGAGGAGAGAGGGGAGTTCAGAGCGAGTGGGTTGGCAAAAGGGGGAGAGGGAAGCATTAGAGAGATACAGGGAGAAGGAGGGAGAGATGCAGTAAGAGTGGGAGGGGGAGGGGAGAGAGGTTGGTAGAGAGCGGGCGGCACAGAGAGGGAGAATAGAGAGTGTAGGGGAGAGTAACAGTTCAGAGAGAGAATAGCAGTAAAGATGGAGAGAGAGAGAGAAAGAGAGGAGGGAGAGATGTTGCATCATTCGCCGTGTGTTCTACTTTTAAGACAATTCTGAGGCGGCAATGGTTCTGTTCACTGAGTGTCGTGAGTCTTTGGGTCGTTCCTCCTCAGAGGTGATGAAGGTAGAGAATGTTGTTGTCCCAAGGCAAAGCCAGATCTATTCCAGGCAAGCAAGGACTAAATGCTTACTAGGGGTCGCCGCGAGTGTGGGGTTGAGGTTACAATCTGTTCAGCCGCGATCACATTGAGTGTTAAAACAGAGTGGAGTGTCCATTTTAGTCTGAGGTGATCTGTTGAACTAAATCATCACGCTGTGGACAAAGGTTGTCCAGTCCACCTTCAAACTGGGCACCAGAAAACTTGAGACGGTCCCTTGAATTTGGGATTGCCTTCCTGAGTGAAGAAAATCAGATAAACATCATGTGGTGGAGAGTTGGATCCGATGGAGTTTGAAGCAATATCACCTTTGCTTGAACAATGCCGCTCCCAATTTCCATCCCTCAGTATCGCCACAATTCCCAGTCTTTGGAGTTTCTCAATCAATTCCCTGAATAAATCATGACCTGTCTCAGCAGGGATTTCACTTGGCTGATGTCATCTGTTTGCGAATCATTTCAAAATCTCTATTTTTAATTCCGTTGAAACTTCGCTGTCCCGGTGGAGACGGAAAGTTGTATAAAATCTCCGGGAATGTTCTGCCCCGGCATTTCAATCCGAGAGATTACCGGTAGATCACGGGGACACTTCGCTGGGCAGAGAACATGTGGGAAAAGGTGTACGAATATTTTGACGTGGAGAAAATCTTGTACGTGATCATTGCTGCCGTTGGAGTCCCTGGTAAGTGAACAGAACAATTCAAGTTTTATAACTCCGTCCGTTAACCGGTGTTGACCTGATTCTGATCGTGTTACAATATTCCCAACTGATGAGCGTTCAATGTGTAAATTATATCAATCCTCTAAATGAAATATTTTTGAATTAACGCTGTGATTTTTCTCATTCTCACACAGCCGAAACTAACCCTCTTTTTCTCCCAATGCCGGGACCCACTAGAATGTTGTTTTTGCCTTCAGTGGGACCTTGCCCAGAGTTGTACCAGTGCTCGGGACAAGCAGCTCTCCGGGACGGTGTGACTGGGAGGGGTTTACATTGTGAAGTTCACTGTGTCTGAGTTATTGATCAGAGTGAACACCCGCTCCTGTGGACACGTCTCACTGTGGAGTCTGTCACAGTCGGATTCAACCTGCCTGTTGGTCAATAATTGGATCGATCTCCTGAACCGGTGGCCGCGGATCTACCGGCGTGTGTTGTTACCGAACTGAACTCACTGTGGAATGAATCCATTAGCGGAGCCACTCTGCGGCCGGATCCTAAGTTGTCCCTGCCTTCCCTCTGGAATCCTCCTCGTCCCCATCAGATGCCGAGTTCCCAGAGCCCTGGTTAAACGCGGCCGGTCACGGTTAATTCTGTGAAACCGACCCCATCAGAGACTGTGAGCGGGGTTAACTGTAGACAGGACCATTCCGCCTATTGTAGCGGGCGGCTGCTCGTTCCCTCCCCGCCCTTTACCCCGCCCGTCGCCTTATCTCTTCTCCCCTGAAGCAGGCAGGTCGGGCACAGTCGGAGCCGGGTCTAACATTATTAAACCTGCAGCCGCGCACCGACTCCAACACTCCTGATCTCCAGCTGAAAGTGGAGCTGGTGTTCAGCCCCTGAGACCGTGTTCAGTAATGCCCAGTGTCCGTCCCCTTCTCTTTCCGCAGTGAATTTAGTGGCGATTGTGATCCTGTCCCGGGGAAAGTGCGGCCTTTCCACCTGCACCACTCGCTACCTGGTGGCCATGGCAGCGGCCGATCTACTCACCCTGATCACCGAGGTCATTTTGTATCAGATCCGATACCATTACTTTTATTGGAGTGTCCTGTCCCTCACCCCTGTGTGCAGTGTTAACGCTGTACTGGCGTTTGCAGCTACAGACTGTTCTGTCTGGTTCACCGTCACTTTCACCTTTGATCGCTTTGTCGCCATTTGTTGCCAGAAGCTGAAAACAAAATATTGCACCGGGAAAACTGCGGCTGCGGTTCTCGCAACAGCCGGCGTTCTGCTGTGTCTGAAAAACGTTCCCCGCTACTTCACACGGGAACCCCGGACAACCATCGACAACGTCCCGTGGCACTGTGTCACGGTGGCCAGTTATTACACTGACCCCGGGTGGGTGGCATTTGACTGGTTCGACACGGTTTTAACTCAGCTCCTCCCTTTCGCTGTGATCCTGCTGCTCAACGCTCTGACAGTCCGGCACATTTTAGTGGCCAGTCGGGTCCGTCAGGGGCTGAGGGGTCAGAGCAAGGGGGAGAAGCGCAGTGACCCGGAGATGGAGAGCAGGAGGAGGTCTGTGGTTTTACTCTTCACCATCTCCGGCAGCTTCATCCTCCTGTGGCTGACCAACGTTGTAAACTTCGTCTATTATCAGATCACAGGGATTGGAGGTCATCTGAATGATTCTCAATACATCTTTAACAACGTCGGGTTTGTGCTGAGGAATCTCAGCTGCTGCACCAACACATTTATTTACGCGGCGACCCAGTCCAAGTTCAGGGAGCAGGTGAAGAGCGCGGTGAAATATCCGCTCACCTCAGCGCTGCGGCTCATTAATAAACCCGCGCCCTGAGCGCATCCCAGAGGGCGGCCGCAGTCTCTCCGCTCCGGGCTCCGGCTCCTCACATGCACCGCCGCATCTTCCAGCTGTCAGTCCCGGGCGGATGATCCCATCGCCGGCCCCGCTCCGGGACCCCCAGCCCCTCACATTCACCCAATCGCCACTTGCTCAAAGATGCAGATTAAGCAGGAAAAATAACACCTGTCGTATATATTGATCATTTTTAATGACAGTCCCTGAAATGTTTATTTCAGTTTCTACCCCCTCATTCTCCCCCCCCCCTCCGCACTGGGGACCGGTCAGGGGTAGGGTGGGTGGGCCTCCGCCCCCCCTCTCTCCCCCCTCCCTCTCTCTTCCGTCTCTCTCTCTCCCTCTCCCCCCCCTCTCTCTCTCTCTCTCTCTCTCTCTCTCTCTCTCTCTCTCTTCTCTCCTCTCTCTCTCATCTCTCTCCTCTCTCTCTCTCTCTCTCTCTCTCTCTCTCTCTCTCTCTCTCTCTCTCTCTCTCTCTCTCTCTCTCTCTCTCACTCTCTCTCTCTCTCCTCTCTCTCTCTCTCTCTCTCTCTCTCTCCTCTCTCTCTTCTCTCTTCCTCTCTCTCTCTCTCTCACACACACTCACACACACTCACACACACACTCACACACACACTCACACACACACTCACACACACACTCACACACACTCACACACACGTTCACACACACACTCACACACACACTCACACACACACTCACACACACACTCACACACATTCACACACACACACTCACACACACACTCACACACACACACACACACACACACACACACACACCACACACTCAC
Organism: Rhinoraja longicauda; assembly: GCF_053455715.1. Lineage (NCBI taxonomy): Eukaryota > Metazoa > Chordata > Chondrichthyes > Rajiformes > Arhynchobatidae > Rhinoraja > Rhinoraja longicauda. The sequence goes on along the minus strand of NW_027601271.1, from coordinate 644,886 downwards.
ACACACACTCACATACACACTCACACCACACACTGTCCTCCCTCTCTCTCTGTCTCTCTGACTCCCTATATTTATTTAAGTTGCTACATATTCCAAATGCAGATTGTATTAGATTAGTTA
>NW_027601271.1:628888-644266 GCF_053455715.1 Rhinoraja longicauda | reverse complement strand
AGACATTTAGGTCTCGTCCTAATCAGAAGCCTTGGATGAAAAGGGAGATTCACAGTTGGTTAATGTCCTGATCTGAGGCTTTGAAGCAAGATGACCCTGAACGGAACACGAAGGACAAGTGTGATCTCCGCAAGTCAAACAGGGATAAGAGGATTGCAAATCAGGCTGGGCGCTCAATTCAAGCAAGCGGATGCATGGCGACTGCATTGGCTCTGATGACCACCACTGTTTACGAGCCGAACAATGCATCTCTACTGTTGGATAACCCGCTTTGATCAGGGAAACACTGTTTCATTAATGCGTATTCACCCACCACCCGATGGTTCTGTCTAATACATCCCGATGGCAGAGATCATAAAGCATGGAGACATATAGCGCGGAAACAGGCCGTGCCGCCCAACATCCACGTGTCGATTAAACTGTACAATCTGATCTAATTCGGTTTGCCCACATCCCCGAAAACCTGTCCAAAAGTCCTTCACATTGTGTGTGCCTCACATTTCCTCAACTCTCTGAATGAAATAATTGCCCCTCACGTTTATATTAAACATTAACACCTCTCACCTTAAACCCATGTCCTGTCGTGCTTGATTTTCCTACCCTGTTAAATAGACTGTACATTCACTCCATTTGTTCCTCATACCCTTTTCGCCTGCAGAGGTCACCTCTCAGGCCCCTGTGCTCCTAGGCATAAAGTCCAAACCTGTCCAACCAAGCCCTGTAGCCCCGGCCCTCGAGTGCTGGCAACATTTTCATCAATCAAGCATGATGGCATCTTTCACGAAGATCAATTCTCCGTGAGCGGTCGGTCCGAACGAACCATCTGGCCCGGTTTTGAAATCGTGCGCCTTTCAACGTATTCGCCGCCATCTGTAAACATTGGTTTGGTGTCAGTTGCAAACATACTAACTATGGGCGCACAAGTAGAGTTGCTGCCTTACAACGCTTGCAGCCGAAGACCCGGGTTCGATTCCGACTACGGTGCTCTCTGTTCGCAGTTCGTACGCCCCCCGTGAGTTTTCTCCGAGATCGTCGGTTGCCTACCACACTCCAAAGACCTACAGGTTTGTAGGTTAATTGGCTTGCTATGAGCCAAGTGCATGTAGGATTGAGTTAATATGCGAGGATCGCTGGTTAGTGCGGACTCGATGGGCCGAAGGGCCTGTTTCCGCGCAGTAAGTTTAGACTGTGGCAAAGGACAGTGATCAGCAGGAGGATAAAACAAATATCTTCCACCGACCCAGAAACATTTTCGTATCAATAGGGAATAAAGATACTAAACCTGGAATCTTGAATTTTGGAGGAACTCAGCTGGTCAAGCAGGTCTGTGACAGCAACAGGTCTAATTCGACGTTTCGGCCCTACTCCCAGTGAGGTCGAGCACAAGGAGCTGAATTAATATAAAATAGGTAAAGGTTTCACTGAGATTGTCAGGGAGAACATGGGATGTGCTGTGTAGCATAGCGTATGGCTGAGGGTCGGAATGAGATGTTCCGTCTATCTGTTCGGGAGGACATGATGAAGGTCCTGACGGAACAAATGGGAAGTGAGGAGAAAGATTCCACAGAGAGAAATAGACAGAGGGAGGGTGGTGAACAGACTGACGACACTGGGTGTGAACATATCGTCTGGATGTTGAGGTCTGCTCTAGTTAATTGTGGAAAGCTGCAATATGAGAGCAGAAAAACGCACTAATGCTAATATAAGAAAATAACTGCAGATGCTGGTACAAATCGCAGGTATTTATTCACAAAGTGCTGGAGTAACTCAGCAGGTCGGGCAGCATCTCGGGAGAGAAGAAATGGGTGACGTTTCGGGTCGAGACCCTTCTTCAGACCCTTCACTAATGCTAATGGCATGTTGGCCTTCATAACGAGAGGATTTGAGTATAGGAGTAAAGAGGCCCTTCTGCAGTTGTATCGGGCCCTGGTGAGACCACAACTGGAGTATTGTGTGCAGTTTTGGACTCCTAATTTATGGAAGGACATCCTTGTTATTGAGGTAGGTTCGGAGGATAATCCCCGGGATGGCGGAACTGTCATATGAGGAAAGTTTGTAAAGATTGGGCTTGTCTTCACTGGAATTCAGTAGTAGCTGGCTGGCGTGATAACTAGATGGCTGGATAACCAGTGAGCTAGATTTCTAGCCAATAGGATGGACAGCCAGAGAGCATATTAGCTGTCTAGATAGAAACATAATTTGCTACCTGGGTAGCTAGCTACCCACATTGCATAACTTGAAAGCTAGATAGCTGGATGTGTAGATAGCTGAATAACTAGATTGCAAGATCGCTAGCTAGAGATATAGGCAGCTCTCTGTGGGGTGCGCTCCCTCTCTCGCGAGGCCCACAGAGGGAAATCTAGTCATATCTAGGTTTGTAGATAGCTACCCTGCAAGCTAAATTGACAGATAGATCGCTCACGCCGGCTATATATCTAGATGGCTGGATGACTAGATGGCTAAATGGCTTTCTGGCTAGACGGTTGGAAGGCTAGCTGGCTACCTGGGAAATTGAGGAGCTGGGAAGCTAGCTCGCTGGGTAGATGGCGAGCTGAATAAAGCCAGATGGCTGGATGGGCAGATGGCGAGATGGCTTGATGAGTAGATGGCTAGCAAGCTTGATGGCCAGCTGGCTAGATAGCTAGGGCGGCACGGTAGCGCAGCGGTAGAGTTGCTGCTTTACAGCGAATGCAGCGCCAGAGACTCAGGTTCGATCCTGACTACGGGTGCTGCACTGTAAGGAGTTTGTACGTTCTCCCCGTGACCTGCGTGGGTTTTCTCCGAGATCTTCGGTTTCCTCCCACACTCCAAAGACGTACAGGTATGTAGGTTAATTGGCTGGGTAAATGTAAAAATTGTCCCTAGTGGGTGTAGGATAGTGTTAATGTGCGGGGATCGCTGGGCGGCACGGACTTGGAGGGCCGAAAAGGCCTGTTTCCGGCTGTATATATATGATATGATATGATATAGATAGCTTAGCAGCTAGCTAGATAGATAGATGACGACATGGCTAAATGGCTTGATAGCTAGGTAGCAATAGGTGGTAGGTAGATAGCTAGATAGCCAGTTTAAGAAACAAATAGCTAGATTCATTGCTACAGAGATAAATGGATAGATAGCTCTATAATTAAATCACTAGATAGCTCGTTAGACTGCTAGCTAGATAGTTGGATAGCTAGATAGGTGGATTGTTAGCCAACAGGATAGATAACTAGGTAGATAACTAAATATATAGCTAGCTAGATAATAAGATAGCTCGCTTGGTAAATTCCTACAACACTAAATAGCTATATAGCTAGGTGGATAGCTAGATAGGGAGATAGATAGACAGATAGATAGATAGCTAGTTAGTCTGTTAGCTATAGAGCTAGACAGCTGAATGAATAGTCAAATTGATAGGTAGCAGGTTCGCTACATAGGTGGATAGCTGTTTAGCTAGTTAGCATGACAGCTAGGAAGCTGGATATCAAGTAATATAGATTGATTACCAGCGGGAAAGACAGCCAGAGAGCGTGTTAGCTTTCTAGATAGCCAAATACCTGCATTGCTAGATAGCTTGAACGCTAGACAGATGGATGGTGTGATAGCTGGATCTATACATAGCAAAACTAGTTAGCTAGTTGCGTAGGCAGCTCTTTGTGGAGTGCGGTCTCTCGCTCGCTCGCTCTCGGGGGGGGGGGGGCGAAAGGGAGAACGAGTGAGACCCATTTCGTTCTAGCTAGATAGCTCATTAATCGCTATAAATCTCTCTTGCGATCTGGCTCGTGAGCTATCTACTGGTATAGCTGGCTAGATGCCTAGCTCGCTAGCCATCTAGCAAAGCTTCATCAAGCTAAACCGCTATCTGGCCGCCAAAGCTGTTGGCTAACAATCTAGTTATCTAGTTATCTATCACCCTAGCCCTCAGGCAAGTTAGTGACCTAGCTATGTTGCTACAAAATAGTTAGCTCTTTACCTATCAATCAAGCTATCTCGAGAACTGGATTGCTAGCCAGCACGATAGACTGCCAGACAGCGTGTGAGCTATCTCGATAGCAAGATAGCGAACTACCTAGATAGCTATCTACATGCAATGCTAGACAGCTAGAAAGCTGGATATCTGTACATCAGCTATCAGGGAGATAGCTGGAGATATTGATAGTAAATAGGTAGCTCTCTATCTAGGCAGCTATTTGAGGGGTGCGCTCTCTCTCTGTGATCATCTGTGGGCCTCGTGAGAGAGGGAGATCTTGTTGAGTGGGAACGATAGGTGAGCCATGATAGAATGCAGGAGTGGACGCGATGGGCCTTGGTGCAATAACTCTGCTGCTATGACTTTTGTACCCAGTGTTCTTTTTTAACAGTGCACTGCAGCATCCTCACAAAGCGCACCTCAGTGCATGTACAGTAGCAATAGACTGTCACATCGCTCTCCCGTGGACGAACATCAGCAGCACACTGCAACATCCACACACAGCGCACTTCAGTGCATGTACAGTGGGAATATACTGTCACAGCGCCCTCCCGTGGATCAACATCAGCAGCACACTGCAACATCCACACACAGCGCACCCCAAAGGGTGTACAGTGGCAATATACTGTCATGGCGCCCGCCCCTGGATGAACATCAGCAGCACACGGCAACATCCACACACAGCGCACCACAGTGCATGTACAGTGGGAATATACTGTCACAGCGCCCTCCCGTGGATGAACATCAGCGGTACACTGCAACATCGAGGCACAACAGCCCTCACTGTCTGTACAATATAAGTGCATCGCAGCATCAGCATTGCTTATGATGAACCTTGAGTTCCCAATGCGAAACACGCAAATCGTGGTAGTACGTTTAGAGTAATAAATAAGGCACGTAGAATGCTTGCTATATTTGACAGTCATTGAATATGAGTCAGATGTCAATATTCAACTTTAGAGAAATTTACTTCGGCCGCTTTTGCAGCATTGTGTACAGTTATGTTCGCTCTCGTACACGAAGGATATGGGCGCTTCGGAAATCGTGTTCAAGACGTTTACAAGAACATCGCCTAGAGCGTATGAACAACCAGACGTTGGACTGATTCATCGGAGTTCGGGCAGTAACCTGATAGTTCGATAGCAAATTATGAGAGGCAAAGATATGGTAAACAGTCAGAACATTCCTCTCAAGATGGAAATATCAAGTATTGAAGGCCACCCCTTTATGGTGAAAGTGATGAAGTTTAAACGAGGTGTGCGGGGAAAGCAAGGGGCAGTAAGTGCATCGAACGCAATACCGCAGGTGGGCATTGGGTGATAAGGAATAGGAGTAGAATTAGACCATTCGGCCAATCGTCTTATCCGCCAATCTTTTTCCCTCCAAACCACATTCTCCTGCCTTCTCCCCATAACTTCTGATACCTGTATTAATCAAGAATCTTTCTGTCTACGCCTTTAAATATCCATTGACGTGACCTACACAGCCTGTTGTGGCAAATAATTCCACAAATTCCTCAATTTCTGAACAAATAAATTTCTGATCAGCTTCAAAAGAGAACGTAGATTAATTCTGAGGAAATTATCTCTTGTCAGAGACGCTCCCACAAGTGGAAACATACTTTCCACATCCACTGGATCTAATCCATTAACATATCTGTATGTTTCAATGAGGTCCACCCTCATACTTCTAAACTCCGAGTGCAAGCCGGGAGCCGAAAACGCTCGCCATAGGTTAACTTATTGCTGGGATCATTCTTGTAAACCTCCTCTGGACCCTCTCCACAGCCAGCACACCTTTCCTCTGATATGGTGCCCAGAATTGCTCACAATATTCCAAATGCGGCCTTCCCAGCGCCTTGTATAGTCTCAACATTACATCCGTGTTTTTGTATACAAGTCCTCTTGAAATAAATGCAAGCATTGACTTTGCTTCCATTAGACAATAGACAATAGACAATAGGTGCAGGAGTAGGCCATTCGGCCCTTCAAGCCAGCACCACCATTTCATGTGATCATGGCTGATCATTCTCACCGATTCAACTTGCAGATAAAAACATTGGGAATCCTTAAGCAGCACTCCCAAGTCCCTTTGCACTTCCGATTTATGGATTATTTCTCCACTTAGACAATAGTCTACGCCATTATTCCTACTACCAAATACTCCGCACTTTGCTACACTATATTCCATCTGCCACTTCTCTGCCCATTCCCCCAACATGTCCAAGTCCTTCTGCGGAGTCCCTGCTTTCTCTAAACAACCTGCCCTTCCACCTCTTTTCGTAACATCCGCAAACTTTGCAACAAAGCCTTCAATCCCCTCGTCCAAATCAAAATAAAAAACGTGGAGTAGCGGACAAACACCGATCCTTGAAGATCTCCACTAGTTACTTTTAGCCAACGAGAAAAAAATCCCCCTTTATTGCCACACTTTGTCTTCTGCCATCCAGCCAACCAGTTATCCATGCTGGCGTTTGCCCTTTGACGGCATGGGCTCTCATCTTCCTAAGCAGCCATCTTGTGACACCTGGTCAAAGGCTTTCTGAAAATCAAAGGAAACAACATCTACTGTCTCTCCTTTGGCTGTCTTGCTATTTACGTCTTCAAATAATTCCAGAAAATTATCAAACACGACCTTCCCTTCACAAAGCCATGCCAACTTATGCCTATTTCATCGTGCACTTATAAATACTCTGTCACATCATCCTGCATAACGGGTCCTAAAATCTTACCACCCACTCCACTGGTGTTGGAGGCAGATAAAATAGTGATATTTAAGACAAGTTCAGATTTTCAGGTAATGAAGGGATATGCATTGTGAGCAGGCAGGTAAGGTTGGTCGTCTAATGTTCGGCACAGCTATTATTAGCCGAAAGTCCTGCCGTACCTTTTACTTCGTGTAGGAAAGAAATGCAGATGCTGGTTTAAATCGAAGGTAGACACAAAATGCTGGTGTAACTCAACGAGACAGGCAGCATCTCTGGAGAGAAAGAATGGGTGACGTTTCGGATCGAGACCCTTCTTTAGACTGATGTCGGAGAGGTCGGCGGGAAAGAGATTGAATGTTGTGGGAGACAGTGAGACTGGTGGGAGAACTGGGAAGGAGGAGGGATGGAGAGAGAGGGAAAGCAAGGGCTAATTGAAGTTAGATAAGTCAATGTTCATATCGCTGGTATGTTAACTGCCCAAGCGAAGTATGAGGTGCTGTTCCTCCAATCTGCGCTGGGCCTCACTCTGACAATGGAGGATGCCCAGGACAGAAAGTTCAGATTGGGAATAGGGGAGCGGGGGTGAGTTAAAGTGCTGATCAACCGGGAGATCGGGTACGACTGTGTGGGACTGTTCAGCGAGACGATCGTCGAGCTTGCGCTTGGTCTCGCCGATGTCACTCCATCGGTACTATCCCACAGTATACCGTTACACCAGTACGTCCCCACAGTGCGTCACTCCAGCAGTACTTTCCAACAGTATACCGTTATACCAGTACAACCCTACAGTGCGTCACTCCATCAGTACTATCCCACAGTATACCGTTACACCAGTACAACCCTACAGTGCGTCACTCCATCAGTACTATCCCACAGTATACAGTTACACCAGTACTACCCCACAGTGCGTCACTCCATCAGTACTTTCCAACAGTATACCATTACACCAGTACTACAGTACAGTGCGTCACTCCATCAGTACTTTCCAACAGTATACCGTTATACCAGTACAACCCTACAGTGCGTCACTCCATCAGTACTTTCCAACAGTATACCGTTATACCAGTACAACCCTACAGTGCGTCACTCCATCAGTACTATCCCACAGTGTACCATTACACCAGTACTACCCCACAGTGCGTCACTCCATCAGTACTATCCAACAGTATACCATTACACCAGTACTACAGTACAGTGCGTCACTCCATCAGTGCTACCGCACAGTGTCACTCCATCAATTCCATCCCACATTATGTCACAACAATAGTACTACCGCACAGTGTGTCACCCCATCAGAACTACCCCAGAATGTGCCATTATTTCAACACTACCCTACGTTAGGTTACTCCATCAATACTACTTCACAGTCTCTCACTCCATCAGTACTACATGTTACTCCATTAGTCGTACACAAGATCGTGCCACTCTCATCAGTACAACCCCACAGTATGTCATTCCATCATTTCTTCCCGGCGGTGTTTCACTCTGTCAGTACCACCTTAAGTATGTAATTTCATCAGTTCTACCCATAGTTTTTCACCCCTTCAATAATACCATCGAATGTGTCACTATATCAGTACTACCCCAAAATATACCAGTCCTTCACTCCATCAGCCCAATCTCACTGTGTCAATCCATCAGTAATTCCCCACAGTATAAGTATTTCCCCACAATGCCTCACGCCATTAGCACTACCCGATTTTTATCATTCATTCAGGACTATCCCAGTGGGTCACTCCATAAGTGCTGCCACAAATTGTGTCATTCCATCGGTATTACCAAACAGTGTGTCATTGCATTAGTACTACACCACAGTTTGTCATCACAATAGTACTACCGCTCAGTGTGTCACTCCGTCGGTGAAACCGCACAGTGTCTCACTGCATCAATACAACTCAATATTGTTACACTACATCGGCACTGCCCAACATCATGTCACTCCAGTGCAACCCTAGAACGTGTCACTCCATCAATGCTCCCCGCAGTATGTTCTTCTATCAGTACTCCCCAAAGTGTTTCACAATATCAGGACTACCTCAAATCTGCCATTCCATCCGCATTACCCCACAGTGTGCTAACCCATCGCAGCGACTCCATAGTGTGTAATTCCATCACTATTTCACCACAGTTTTTCATCGCAAACGTACTACCGCAGAGCGTGTCAGTCTATCAGTATTACTGCGTCACTCCAACAGAATGTGCTATTACATCCGTGCTACCACACAGTGTGTCATTCCATCAATACACCTCCACAGTACGTCATTACACCAGTACTACTCCACAGTGTTACATTCCATCAGTATAACACTGGAGCCTGTCACTCCATCAGTACTACCCTACATTATGTTATTCCATCAGTACTACACCACAGTGATGCACTCCATCAGTACTGCCTTAAGCTTGTTATTCCATTTTGTACAACCACACAGACTCATTCAATTAGTATTACCCATCAGTGTAACTCTCCATCTGTACTGCCCCACCGTCAGTCCTTACCATTCCACAATGTGCAACCCGACAGTACCACCAAAGATTGGGTCAATACTTCAGTACTAGCCCACTGTGCGCCATTCTGTCCACACTACCCCAGTGTGTCATTCAATCAGCACTACACCGAAGTATCTCACTCCGTCATTACAACCGCGCAGTGTGTCAGTCCATTAGTAATACGCACCGTGTGTCACTCCATCATTACTGCTCCACAACGTGTCACTCCATCAGTTTTACCCCACGGGATGTAGTTGCACACTGAAGTAGTACTGACGGAGTGACAAACTGCGTGGTAGTACTGATGCAATGACCTCACAATTTGTCACTAAATCAGTGCTATTCCACTGTGTGTCACTCCGTCAGTACTACTCCGCAGTTTGTCATAACAACAGTACTACACATTGTGCCACTCCATGAGTATTACCCGTAGTGTGTCACTACATCAGTAGAGCCCCACGGTGTATCATTCCATCAGAACAACTGCAAAGTGTGTCACTTCATCAGTACTACTGCAAATTGTGTCACTCCATCTGTACCAAACCACAGTATGTTAATCCACCCGTACTGCATCAACTGGTGTCACTCCACCAGTACTACAGCGCATTGTGTCACTCCATCAGTACTACCCCACATTGTGTCACTCCATCAGTACTACTGCACAGTGTGTCACTTCATCAATACAACTTCAAAGTGTGTCACTCCATCTGTACCAACCCGGTGTGATAATCCACCATTACTACCATACATTGTGTCACTCCATCTGTTCCACTGCACAGTGTGTCACTCCATCAGTAATGCCCCTCACCGTGTCACGTCGTCACTAAAACCCACAGTATGCATCATTACAAACACACATGTTCACACCCTCAAACACAGTCAAACACGCACACACACATAGCCGTGCACGAAGACACACGCAATCTCTCAAATGCAATCACAAACAATCAAATATACTCTCACACATTCTCACATACAATCACACGTACACATGCACTCACACTAACAGATATTCACACGCACTAGCACGAAGAGACACGCACTCATTCGCACACACTTACACACGAACACATTCTCTGACAACACCATCATATACTCTCCCACACACACACACACACACACACTATCAAAGAATTACATACTCAAACACACTGGCAAACTCACATCCCACATATTCTCTCACATTCTCACAAACAGCCACACACACGCACAGACGCAAACACTGTCCTTCACAAACCCACATGCACTCTCCCACTCAGAGACACAGATACATTCAATCGCACTTGTATCCACACTTACTAATGCTCACACACTCACACGCACACTCACGCACTCGCACAGACACACACAAACACAAATATAGGCACTCTTACATACTCTACCGCTCTCTCACACTTAGACCCGCATGCACACGTGCACATTTTGGGATTGAGTGTATCCTTGGATGTTCGCGTCGAGCAGCGCAGCGCAGTGTCGCCGGGAGTGTTCTCGGTGAGCGGGGCCAAGCCCCTCAGTCGGCCCGGCTCGCCCACCGCGGATGGCGATGAGAACGGCGCCTCGGGAGCGAGGTGGGAGCCGCGAGGAACCGCAGAGAGCGAGGTGGACCGTCGGAGAGCGAGGAAGGCCGCCGAGAACGAAGGGGCGACCCGCGGTGCGGCGGCAGGCTGGAGATACAACTATCCGGCCAACGTTTGTAACTTTGTCGGCGTCAAAATGTGGCGACACTTTTGTACTGCCTAGGTGAGGTCTTCTACATGATGTTACCGGGTTGTCTGCAAAACTAAGCATTTCACTCTACCTGGGTACGTGATAATAAGGTATCACTGAATCATTGAAATTCCTGCAACCGCATACACTAACGCATACGCACACACACCGACTCATGTGCACAATCTCACACATTCACACTCGCACACGCGTGCTAATACACTCTTGCACGGACTCGCACACTCACACTGTCACACACAATCAATATCCAATGCGAGTCAGGCTACACCTCTGGAGAAATCTAGTTGAGTATTTCAGATTAGTGCAGTTTATTGTCAAGTGTACCGAGGTAGCGTGAAAAGCTTTTGTTGCGTGCTACCCAGTCAGTGGTAAAACAAAATACATCATTACAGTCGAGCCATTTACAGAGCATAGATACATGATAAGGGGATAACGTTCAGTGCGAGGTAAAGCCTGCAAAATCCGATCGAGGATAGTCCGAGGGTCAACAAAGAGGTAGATAGTAGTTCAGCACTGCTTTCTGGTTGTGGTGGGATGATTCCTTTGCCTGATAACAGCTGGGAAGACGCTGTCCCTGAAACTGGAGGTGTGCATTTTCACACTTCCATACATTTTGCCTGATGGGACAGCGGAGAAGCAGGAGTGGCAATGGTGCAACTCGTACTTGATTATGCTGCTGGCCTTGCCGAGAAAACGTGGTTTATAAATTGAGTCAATATAACGGAGGTTGGTTTGAGTGATGGTCTGGACAATTCACTGCAATTTCTGGCGTTCTTGTATGAAGCTGTTCCCAAACCAAGCTGTGATGCATCTTGATAAAATACTTTCTATGGTGCATCTGTAGATGTTGGTGAGAGTTGTAGAGGGCACGCCGAACTAGCTAAGCCTGCTAAGGACATGGATGGGTGAAGTTTGGTTCGAGACCCTTCTTCAGACTGATTCTGGTGGGAAGGTGGAGAAGGCTGGAACAGCAGGACAACGAGAGTTGAATGATGAGTGGGTGAATACCGTTTTCATAGTTAGGTGGTTGAGACCAGAGGTTAAAAGATAAAAGTTGCGAGATAAGGATTGAGCAGGATGGAATTATAAAGAGAGAGGAGGGAATATCGGTTGAAGGTGGAGGTGGAGGCGATGAACAGGTGCGAGTCGTCGTGAAGCAAGAGAAAGAGCGAGGGGAAAGCGGGAAGTTGCACATTAGTTACCTGGCATTTGCTAATGTTCATACCATTAGGTTGCAAGGTTCCCAAGCGGACTATGAAGTGGCGTTCTTTCTGTTTTAATGTAACCTCGCTGGCGCTGGTGGAGGCCCAGGACAGAAAGGTCAGTGTGCGAGGGGGGGTTACAATGGCTTGCTACGGGAAGATACGGCAAGCCTTGGCAGAACGAGGGTAAGTGATCGACAAAAAACGGTCGCCGAGTCTCCATTTCACCACACCGATGTAAAGGAGTCCATATCTGGAACACCACATGGAGTAGATGAGATTAGAGGTGGTGCAGGTGAACATCTGTCTCACCTGGAAGGGCTGCTTGAGCGTGAGGGAAGGGGTATAGGGACAGCTGTTACATCCCATGGTGGCTAACCGTTTTAACTGCACTTGTCAAGAAAGGCTTTGGAAAGAGAAGTGATGGCAAGTGATGGAGAGTTGGGGAAATGGACATAGAAATAGGCCGTACGAAGATAAAAGGGAGAGATAGAGGAGAAGACGAAAGAAGAGGTGGAGGGAGAGTGAACTATCAAAGGGAGAGTGGGAAAATGAGGAGAAAGGGGAGTTCAGAGCGAGTGGGTTGGCAAAAGGGGGAGAGGGAAGCATTAGAGAGATACAGGGAGAAGGAGGGAGAGATGCAGTAAGAGTGGGAGGGGGAGGGGAGAGAGGTTGGCAGAGAGCTGGCGGCACAGAGAGGGAGAATAGAGAGTGTAGGGGAGAGTAACAGTTCAGAGAGAGAATAGCAGTAAAGATGGAGAGAGAGAGAGAAAGAGAGGAGGGAGAGATGTTGCATCATTCGCCGTGTGTTCTACTTTTAAGACAATTCTGAGGCGGCAATGGTTCTGTTCACTGAGTGTCGTGAGTCTTTGGGTCGTTCCTCCTCAGAGGTGATGAATTCGAGGCAAGCAAGGAATAAATGCTTACTAGGGGTCTCCGGGAGTGTGGGGTTGAGGTCACAATCAGTTCAGCCGCGATCACATTGAGTGTTAAAACAGAGTGGACGGGCCATTTTAGTCTGATGTGATCTGTTGAACTAATTCATCACGCTGTGGACAAAGGCTGTCCAGTCCACCTTCAAACTGGGCACCAGAAGCCTTGAGACCTTCCCTTGAATTTGGGATTGCCTTGCTGAGTGAAGGAAATCAGATAAACAACATGTGGTGGAGAGTTGGATCCGATGGAGTTTGAAGCAATATCCCCTTTGCTGGAACAATGCCGCTCCCAATTTCCATCCCTCAGTATCGCAACAATTCCCACTCTTTGGAATTTCTCAATCAATTCCCTGAATAAATCACGACCTGTCTCAGCAGGGATTTCACTTGGCTGATGTCCTCTGTTTGCGAATCATTTCAAAATCTCTATTTTTAATTCCGTTGAAACTTCGCTGTCCCGGGGGAGACGGAAAGTTGTATAAAATCTCCGGGAATGTTCTGCCCCGGCATTTCAATCCGAGAGATTACCGGTAGATCACGGGGACACTTCGCTGGGCAGAGAACATGTGGGAAAAGGTGTACGAATATTTTGACGTGGAGAAAATCTTGTACGTGATCATTGCTGCCGTTGGAGTCCCTGGTAAGTGAACAGAACAATTCAAGTTTTATAACTCCGTCCGTTAACCGGTGTTGACCTGATTTTGATCGTGTTACAATATTCCCAACTGATGAGCGTTGAATGTGTAAATTATATCAATCCTCTAAATGAAATATTTTTGAATTAACGCTGTGATTTTTCTCATTCTCACACAGCCGAAACTAACCCTCTTTTTCTCCCAATGCCGGGACCCACTAGAATGTTGTTTTTGCCTTCAGTGGGACCTTACCCAGAGTTGTCCCAGTGCCCGGGACAAGCAGCTCTCCGGGACGGTGTGACTGGGAGGGGTTTACATTGTGAAGTTCACTGTGTCTGAGTTATTGATCAGAGTGAATACCCGCTCCTGTGGACACGTCTCACTGTGGAGTCTGTCACAGTCGGATTTCAACCTGCCTGTTGGTCAATAATTGGATCGATCTCCTGAACCGGTGGCCGCGCATCTACCGGCGTGTGTTGTTACCGAACTGAACTCACTGTGGAATGAATCCATTAGCGGAGCCACTCTGCGGCCGGATCCTAAGTTGTCCCTGCCTTCCCTCTGGAATCCTCCTCGTCCCCATCAGATGCCGAGTTCCCAGAGCCCTGGTTAAACGCGGCCGGTCACGGTTAATTCTGTGAAACCGACCCCATCAGAGACTGTGAGCGGGGTTAACTGTAGACAGGACCATTCCGCCTATTGTAGCGGGCGGCTGCTCGTTCCCTCCCCTCCCTTTACCCCGCCCGTCGCCTTATCTCCTCTCCCCTGAAGCAGGCATGTCGGGCACGGTAGGAGCCGGGTCTAACATTGTTAAACCTGCAGCCGCGCACCGACTCCAACATTCCTGATCTCCAGCTGAAAGTGGAGCCGGTGTTCAGCCCCGGAGACCATGTTCAGTAATGCCCAGTGTCCGTCCCCTTCTCTTTCCGCAGTGAATTTAGTGGCGATTGTGATCCTGTCCCGGGGAAAGTGCGGCCTCTCCACCTGCACCACTCGCTACCTGGTGGCCATGGCAGCGGCCGATCTACTCACCCTGATCACCGAGGTCACTTTGTATTGGATCCGACACCATTACTTTTATTGGTGTTTCCTGTCCATCACCCCTGTGTGCAGTGTTAACGAAGTACTGGCGTTTGCAGCTACAGACTGTTCTGTCTGGTTCACCGTCACTTTCACCTTTGATCGCTTTGTCGCCATTTGTTGCCAGAAGCTGAAAACAAAATATTGCACCGGGAAAACTGCGGCTGCGGTTCTCGCAACAACCGGCGTTCTGCTGTGTCTGAAAAACGTTCCCCGCTACTTCACACTGGAACACCGGACAATCATCGACAATGTCCCGTGGGGCTGTAACATGGTGGACAGTTATTTCACTGACCCGGGTGGGTGGCATTTGACTGTTCGACACGGTTTTAACTCCGCTCCTCCCTTTCGCTGTGATCCTGCTGCTCAACGCTCTGACAGTCCGGCACATTTTAGTGGCCAGTCGGGTCCGTCAGGGGCTAAAGGGTCAGAGCAAGGGGGAGAAGCGCAGTGACCCGGAGATGGAGAGCAGGAGGAGGTCTGTGGTTTTACTCTTCACCATCTCCTGCAGTTTCATCCTCCTGTGGCTGACGTGGTTGTAAACTTCGTCTATTATCAGATCACAGGGATTGGATATGATATGAATGATTCCCAACGGATCTTTAACAACGTCGGGTCTTTGCTGAGGAATCTCAGCTGCTGCACCAACACA
>NW_027601271.1:621317-628388 GCF_053455715.1 Rhinoraja longicauda | reverse complement strand
GAGGGAGAGGGGGAGAGAGGGGGGCGGAGGCCCACCCACCCTACCCCTGACCGGTCCCCAGTGCGGAGGGCGGGAGGGTGAGAATGAGGAGGTAGAAACTGAAATAAACACTTCAATGATCAGGGACTGTCATTAAAAATGATCAATATATATGACAGGCAATGGTGTTATTTTTTCTGCTTAATCTGCGTCTTTGATTGGGTGAATGTGAGGGGCTGGGGGTCCTGGAGCGGGGCCGGCGATGGGATCATCCGCCCGGGACTGACAGCTGGAAGATGCGGCGGTGAATGTGAGGAGCCGGAGCCCGGAGCGGAGAGACTGCGGCCGCCCTCTGGGATGCGCTCAGGGCGGGGGTTTATTAATGAGCCGCAGCGCTGAGTTGAGCGGATATTTCACCGCGCTCTTCACCTGCTCCCTGAACTTGGACTGGGTCGCCGCGTAAATAAATGTGTTGGTGCAGCAGCTGAGATTCCTCAGCAAAAACCCGACGCTGCTAAAGATCCGTTGGGAATCATTCCGATCATATCCAATCCCTGTGATCTGATAATAGACGAAGTTTACAACATACGTCATCCACAGGAGGATGAAACTGCCGGAGATGGTGAAGAGTAAAACCACAGACCTCCTCCTGCTCTCCATCTCCGGGTCACTGCGCTTCTCCCCCTTGCTCTGACCCCTCAGCCCCTGACGGACCCGACTGGCCACTAAAATGTGCCGGACTGTCAGAGCGTTGAGCAGCAGGATCACAGCGAAAGGGAGGAACGGAGTTAAAACCGTGTCGAACCAGTCAAATGCCACCCACCCGGGGTCAGTGTAATAACTGTCCACCAAGGCACAGCCCCACGGGACATTGTCGATGATTGTCCAGGGTTCCCGTATGAAGTAGCGGGGAACGTTTTTCAGACAGAGCAGAACGCCGGCTGTTGCGAGAACCGCAGCCGCAGTTTTCCCGGTGCAATATTTTGTTTTCAGCTTCTGGCAACAAATGGCGACAAAGCGATCAAAGGTGAAAATGACGGTGAACCAGACAGAACAGTCTGTAGATGCAAACGCCAGTACATCGTTAACACTGCACACAGGGGTGATGGACAGGAAACTCCAATAAAAGTAATGAGATCGGATCTGATACAAAATTACCTCGGTGATCAGGGTGAGTAGATCGGCCGCTGCCATGGCCACCAGGTAGCGAGTGGTGCAGGAGGAGAGGCCGCACTTTCCCCGGGACAGGATCACAATCGCCACTAAATTCACTGCGGAAAGAGAAGGGAATGGACACTGGGCATTACTGAACACGGTCTCCGGGGCTGAACACCGGCTCCACTTTCAGCTGGAGATCAGGAGTGTTGGAGTCGGTGCGCGGCTGCAGGTTTAACAATGTCAGACCCGGCTCCGACTGTGCCCGACCTGCCTGCTTCAGGGGAGAGGAGATAAGGCGACGGGCGGGGTAAAGGACGGGGAGGGAACGAGCAGCCGCCCGCTACAATAGGCGGAATGGTCCTGTCTACAGTTAACCCCGCTCACAGTCTCTGATGGGGCCGGTTTCACAGACTTAACCGTGACCGGCCGCGTTTAACCAGGGCTCTGGGAACTCGGCATCTGATGGGGACGAGGAGGGTTCCAGAGGGAAGGCAGGGACAACTAAGGATCCGGCAGCAGAGCGGCTCCGTTAATGGATTCATTCCACAGTGAGTTCAGTTCGGTAACAACACACGCCGGAAGATCCGCGGCCACTGGTTCAGGAGATCGATCCAATTATTGACCAACAGGCGGTGGAATCCGACTGTGACAGACTCCACAGTGAGACGTGTCCACAGGAGCGGGTGTTCACTCTGATCAATAATTCAGACACAGTGAACTTCACAATGTAAACCCCTCCCAGTCACACCGTCCCGGAGAGCTGCCTGTCCCGAGCACTGGGACAACTCTGGGCAAGGTCCCACTGAAGGCAAGAACAACATTCTAGTGGGTCCCGGCAGTGGGAGGAAAAGAGGGTTAGTTTCGGCTGTCTGAAAATGAGAAAAAATCACAGCGTTAATTCAAGGATATTTCTCTGTGAGGATTGATACATTTCACATATTCTTGTACAACGACCATCAGTTGGAAATAATGTAACACGATCAGAATCAAGGTCAACACCGGTTAACAGACGGAGTTATAAAACTTGAATTGTTCTGCTCACTTACCAGGGACTCCAACGGCAGCAATGATCACGTACAAGATTTTCTCCACACTGTAATAATCCTGCTTTGCTCCCATTTTCTTTGCCCATCGACGTGTCCCCGTGAGCTACCGGTAGCTCGTGGAATGAAATGCTGGGGCAGAACATTCCCGGACATTTTATACCATTTTCCGTCTCCACCGGGACAGTGAAGTTTCAACAGATTTTTAAAAATAGAGATTTTGAAATGATTCGCAAACAGATGACATCAGCCAAATGAAATCCCTGCTGAGACAGGTCGTGATTTATTCAGGGAATTGATTGAGAAACCCAAAACACTGGGAGTTGTGGCGATACTGAGGGATGGAAATTGGGAGCGGCATTGTTCCAGCAAAGGGAATATTGTTTCAAATTCCATCAGTTCCAATTCTCCGCCTCATGTTGTTTATCTGATTTACTTCAACCCGCTTCACTCAGCAAAGTAATTCAAAATTCCAGGGACACTCTCAGGGCTTCTGGTACCCCGTTTGAAGGTGGACTGGACGATATTTGTCCTCAGGTTGAGGAATTAGTTCAACAGATCACCTCGCTCTAAAATGCCTCTCCACTCTGCTTCACCACTAAATATATTTGCGGCTCATCTGACTGCAACCAGAACCCCACACATCCGGTGATGCCGGTAACCATTCACTCCTTGCTCGCCTGAAATATATCTGCCTTTTCGCTGGGACAATAACATTCTCTGCCTTCATCACCTCTGAGGAGGAACGGCACAAAGACTCACGACACTCAGAGAACAGCAACAGCAACATTGCCGCCTCAGAATTGTCCTAAAGGCAGATAAAACTGCAAATGATGCTCCCTTTCTCTATCCCTCCATCCTTACTGCTGTCCTCTCTTTGAACTGATACATTCTCTCCTACCCTCTCTATTCTCCCTCTCTGCGCCGCCCTCGCTCGACCAACCTCTCTCCCTTTACCAGCCCTCCCCTCTCACTTTCACTGCAGCTCTCCTTCCGTTTCCCTGCACTTCTCTGACCATTCCCTCTCTCCATTTGCCAACCTACTCGCTCTGAACTCCCCACTCTCCTCAGGTTCCCACTCTCCCTTTGACTGCTCACTCTCCCTACATCCTTTCCACTTTCGTCGTCTCCGCTATCTCTCCATTTCATCTTTGTACTCCCTATCTGTCTCTCCACGTCCCCCAACTCACCTCCTGCTCGCCCTCACTTCTCTATCCAACGCCTTTCTTAGGAAGTGCGGTTAAAACGGTTAGACATCATGGGATGTAACAGCTGTCCCTATACCCCTTCCCTCACGCTCCAGAAACCCTTCCAGGTGAGACAGATGTTCACTTGCACCTCCTCTAATCTCATATACTTCATGCGGTGCTCCAGACATGGCCTTCTTAACATCGGCGTGGTCAAGTGGAAACTCGGCCACCGTTTCGCCGAACACTTACCCTCGTTCCGCTAACGTCTGCCGGATCTCCCTGTTACTAACCATTGTAACTCCTCTTCCCACACTGACCTTTCTGTCCTGGACGTCCTCCATTGACAGAGTGAGGCTACACGCAAACGTAAAGAACGCCACTTCATATCCTGCTTTGGTACTTTACAACCTAATGGTCTGGACATTGAATTATCCAATGTTAGGTAACTAACGTCCTTATTCCCGCTTTCCCCTCGCTCTTCCTCGTGCCTCACCCGGACTCGCATCTACTTATCCCCTCAACCTCCCTTTTACCGATATTCCTTCCACTCTCTTTATAATTCCATCCTCTGTAATCCTCATCTCACTCCTTTTATCCTTTACTCTCTGGTCTCAACCACCTGACTGTGAAAGCACTATTCACCTGCATCCGCTCATCATTCAACCTGCTTTGTCCTGTCACCCTCTGTTCCAGCCTTCTCCCGCTGCCAACAACAATAAGCCTGAAGAAGGGTCCTGAACGGGTACGTCAGCTATCCATGTCCTTGGAAGGTTCAGGACGTTCAGCATATCCCCAACAACTGTCACTAACCTCTGCAGATGCACCATAGAAAGTATGTTATCAGGATGCCTCACAGCTTGGTTCGGGAACAGTTTCACCCAAGACCGTAAGAATTCTAGCGAATTGCGGACGCAGCCCAGACCATCACACAAAGCAACCTCCCTTCTATTTACTCCATTTATGCCTCAAGCTGCCTGGGCAAGGCTGGGAGCAAAGTCAATGACTACTTGCACCCTGGCCACTCCCTCTTCTTCCCTTTCCCATTAGGCAAAATGTAGACAAGTGTGAAAATGCACACCTCCTGATTCAGGCACAGTTTCTGAACAGCTGTTATCGCGCAACTGAATCATCCTACCACAACCAGAGGGCAGTGTTGAACTGCTATCTACCTCTGTGGTGACCCTCGGACTATCTTTGATCGGGACATGCTGGTTTTACCATAAACTAAATGTTATCCCTTATCATATATCCGTACACCGTAAATGGATCGATTATGATCATATATTGTCTCTCTGTTGATTGGATAACACTTAACAAAAGCTTTTCACGACACTTCAGAACCCGTGAAACTAAACTAAACTGATAAACTATACTTCTCCAGAAATGCACCCTGACTCGCATTGGTTATTGTTTGTGTGTGAAAGTGTGATTGTGTGAGTCCATGCATAAGTGTGTTAGCCCGTGTATGCAAGTGTGATTGTGTGAGATTGTGCAAAGTTGGAGTGTGTGTGTATGCGTAAGTGTTTGCAACAATTTCAATGATTCAATGATACGTTATTGGCACATGTACCTGATACAGTGAAATGGTTTGTTTCGTGGACAACCCGGTAACATCATGTAGCATACCTCACCCAGGCAGTACACAGGTTTCGCTACATTTTGACGCCGGCAAAGTTACAGACGTTAGCCGGATAGTTCTATCTCCTGCCTGCCGCCGCACCGCGGGTCGCCCCTTCGTTCTCGGCGGCCTTCCTCGCTCTCCGACGGTCCACCTCGCTCTCTGCGGTTGCTCGCGGCTCCCACCTCGCTCCCGAGGCGCGGCTCCCATCGCCGTCCGCGGTGGGCGAGCCTGGTCTACCGGGCCGACTGAAGGGCTTGGCCCCGCTTACCGGGAACACTCCCGGCCGCGCTGCCTTGCTCGCTGCGAATACCCTGGGATCCTACTGAATCCCAAAATGTGGAAGTGTGCATGCGTGTGTGAGGGCGGCAGAGTTTATAAGAGTGCCTATATTTGTGTGTGTGTCTGTCTGTGCGTGTGCGTGAGTGTGCGTGTGAGTGCGTGAGCATTAGTAAGTGTGGGTGCTGGTGCGATTGAATGTATCTGAGTTTCTGAGTGGGACAGTGCATATGTGTTTGTGAGTGACAGTGTTTGCGTGTGTGAGTGTGTGTGGCTGTTTGTCTGCGAGACAATGTGAGACAATATGTGGGAATGTGAGTTTGTGAGAAAATTTGAGTATGTAATTGTTTGATAGTGCGCGTGTGTGTGCGCGAGTATATGATGGTGTTGAGTCAGTGAGTGTGTTCGCTAGTCACTGTGTGCGAATGAGCGCGTGTTTCTTAGTGCTCGTACGTGTGTATGTGTCTGTAGGTGTGAGTGCATGTGTATGTGAGATTGTATGTGAGAATGTGTGAGAGTGTATTTGAGTGCTTGTGATTGTATGTAAGAGATCGTGCGTGGCTACGTGCGCGGGTATGTGTGTGCGTGTTTGACTGTGTTTGTGTGTGAATATGTGTGTTTATGATTGTGTAACAGCTTGGGTGTAGATACGATAAGCGTGAGTGTGCAAGAATGTCAGCGTGTGAGGGTGCGCGAGTGTCTGGGATTGTCAGTGGTGTGTAAGTCTGAATTGGTATGAGTGAGCGTGCGAGAGTATTTGTGTGTGATCAGTGTGTTGGAGTGTGCAAACGTATATAAAGTGTCTGTAGACCTGGAAGCCTGTGTGACTTTTCGTGACTTTACGGGAGTGTGTGAGCAAGTGTGAGTACGTGAGTCTCTGTTAGGTAGAAATGTGGAGTGACAGTACTCCTGTTTAAGTACTGTTGGGGGGAACAGGCTACCTGGGGCAGCGACGGTGCCCGGGCCTCTGGCAAGGAGTCCGGCCCTGTTGCTCAGAAGGGTAGGGAAAGGAAGAGGAGAGCGATAGTAATAGGGGACTCTATAGTGAGGGGGTCAGATAGGCGATTCTGTGGACGCAGTCGGGAGACCTGGATGGTGGTTTGCCTCCCTGGTGCCGGTGTCCGGGAAGTGTCTGAGCGTGTCCAGGATATCCTGAAAGGGGAGGGAGAGGAGCCAGAGGTTGTGGTACATATAGGTACCAACAATATAGGTAGGATAAGGGAAGAGGTCCTGAAAGGTGAATTTAAGGGGCTAGGAAGAGAGTTTTAAAAAAAGGACTTCCAAAGCAATAATCTCAGGCTTACTGCCTGTGCCACGCGATAATGAGAATAGGAATGGAGTGAGGTGGAGGATAAATACGTGGCTGAGGAACTGGTGCAGGGAGCAGGGATTCAAGTTTCTGGATCATTGGGACCTCTTCTGGGGAAAGTATGACCTGTACAAAAAGGACGGGTTGCATCTGAACCTGACAGGAACCAATATCCTGACGGGGTGATTTGCTAAGGTAATTGCGGAGACTTTAAACTAGTACGGTTGGGGGGAGGGACTCAAACACAGATAGCTCATAGGCAGTGTGTGAGGCAGGAGGCAGAAAAGGGAAACACTCAGACCCAATATGTAGGAGAGAAAGAAGTGAAAAGAAATAAACTGAGAATAAGAAATGATGGGTCCCTTAAATGTGTATATTTTAATGCTAGGAGCATTGTAAGAAAGGTGGATGAGCTTGGAGCCTGGATTGACATCTGGAAGTATGATGTTGTGGCGATCAGTGAAACATGGTTGCAGGAGGGTTGCGATTGGCAAT
>NW_027601271.1:614663-620817 GCF_053455715.1 Rhinoraja longicauda | reverse complement strand
ACACATTCACACACACACTCACACACACACTCACACACACACTCACACACACACACACTCACACACCTCACACACACACTCACATACACACTCACACACCACTGTCTCCCTCTCTCTCTGTCTCTCTGACTCCCTATATTTATTTAAGTTGCTACATATTCCAAAATGCAGATTGTATTAGATTAAGTTAAGAATCCTACATAAAGAAACATTTTGTGCTCCATGATCGATGGATGGATGGATGCTGACACTGCCCCTGTCTCTGCGTTACTCTCTCTCTCTTTCCCTCTCTCTCTCTCTCTCTCTCTCTCTCTCACACACACACACACACTGTCTCTCTCTCTCACACACACACACTCTCTCTCTCTCTCCCTCTCTCCCTCTCTCTCTCTCTCTCTCTCTCTCTCTCTCTCTCTCTCTCTCTCTCTCTCTCTCTCTCTCTCTCTCTCTCTCTCTCTCTCTCTCTCTCTTCTTTCTCCCCACTCTCCACTTGATAAAATGACATTTGCAATGAACAATTAAACTAGACTGACATTTGATAACCGTCTGATGAAGTGAAATACGCTCTCCCTCCCCATGAAACACCCACAACATGTGCCTGATATTTGTGGCAGGTGCAGCACTAACAAATAAACTGCTTTTAAAACCCGCCTGACTTCTGTTTGGATATTTAGTTCCCACTAAACTCTAGCCTTGAAGTCAGAGGAATTAAACATCAACAAGTGGCCACGTTGCTCAAAGATGCAGATTAAGCAGAAAAATAACACCATTGCCTGGCATATGTATTGATCATTTTTAATGACAGTCCCCTGATCATTGAAGTGTTTATTTCAGTTTCTACCCCCTCATTCTCCCCCTGCACTTTATAATACACTTACAATAATAAATTAAACCTAACAAATATTTGATCCCCCCTCTCCCCCTCTCTCTCTCTCCTACTCTCTCCCATTTCTCCCTCTCTCTGCCCTCTCTCTCTGCCCTCTCTCTCACTCCGCCTCCACTCTCTCTCCCCCTCTCCTACTGCCCTCTCTCTTCCACCTCTCTTTCGGTGCCCTGTCTCCCTCCCATCTCTCCCCTCTCGCTCTCACACCTCTCTCTTCCTCGTCCCTCTCCCCTCAACTCTCTCCCCCTCTTATTCCCCTCTCTCACTCTCACCCCCCTCCCCCTGTCCTGAAACACCACCACCTATTCAGTGTAGATGTTGACCATCATGGGGACTGGACTCTGGATAAGGGGTGGGGTGGGGGATGGTGATATTTCGTGGTTACGGGAGTAAACGTCCTTTCTGTTGTCCTCTGGTGGGAACAGGAGGCAAAAGTCGGCCATCTTGAAACAGGCCGAAAACTCGCCCTCCTCTACCTGTTTCACCTTTTCCCTTTTTATTTCAGATGCAGCACGGAAACAGGCCATTCAGCCCACCGAGTCCGTTCCGACCCAGCGATCGCCGTTCACAGATTTATTAATTTAGAGATATAGCGCAGAAACTAAACTAATATACCAAACATTCCCACACCCTCTCTCTCTCCCCTTCTCTCTCTCACACACTCACCCCATCTCCCTCTCATCCCTTTTGACTAAATATACTAAACTAAATTAAACTATATTAATATTTGATACCCTGCCCCACTCCACTTTACAATAAAATTTACAATATATTAAGCTAATATTTGTTATCCCCCCTCTCTCCCCCTCCCCCTCCCTATCTCTCCCTCTCCCTCTCTCTCTCCTCTCCTCTTTCTCTCCCCCCTCCACTGTATAAGAAAACATTAAAAATAATAAATTAAACAACTAATATTTGATACCCCCCTCTCCCCCTCTTTTCTACCCTATCACTCTCCCTCTCCACCCTTCCTCTCTCTTTCTCTCTCCCCTCTCTCTCACCCTCTCTCAATCTTTCTCTCACCCTCTCTCTCTCACCCCCTCTCTCTTTCGCCTTTTTATCTCCCCCCCTGTGATATCACAGTCCAGTGAAAATGGTGAGCAAGAATTAAAGCAGGAACTTTTTCAGATTGGAAAGTGAGCTGAGAAATAGCAAATGGTGTTTGTTGCAGGTAAGTGTGAGGTTTTAAATTTTGGGAAGTCAGACCAGGGCATGATCTTCGCCGTGAATGATAGTTCGCTGGGGAGTGTTGTAGGCCAGAGGGATCTCAGAACAAAAGTACATAGTTCGAGGGAAAGGCTGGACACGCCAGGACTTTATTCCATGGAGCTCAGTAGAGAGAGCAGTGATCTCATGGAGGTGCACAGTATCATAGGGAGTGCCATAATAATAACACTACGACATTTGGACAGGTACATGAGGACACTGGTTAGTGGCCAATTAGTGGGCAATCAGGAGATGAGTGGGCAAAATTAGAGCAGGTAGTATTGGGGGCAGTGTATTGACATGGATAGAAAATTGGTTGGCAGATAGGAAACAAAGAGTAGGAATTAATGGGTCCCTTTCGCAATGGCAGGCAGTGACTAATGGGGTACCGCAAGGCTCGGTTCTGGGGACCGCAGCCATTTACAATCCATATTTAGATGATTTTGATGAAGGAATAAAAAGTAACATAAGCAGATTTGCAGATGACACAAAGCTGGGTGGCATGATGAACTGTGAAAAAGATGCTATGAGGATGCAGGGTGACTTGTATAGGTTGGGTGAGTGGGCAGATGCAGTGTAATGTGGATAAATGGGAGGTTATCCACTTTGGTGGCAAGAACAAGAAGGCAGATTATTATCTGAATGGTGTCCGATTATGATAAGGGGAAGTGCAACAAGACCTGGGAATCCTTGTAGATCAGTCACTAAAAGTAAGCATGCAGATATGGCAGGCAGTGAAGAAAGCTAATGGCATGTTAGCCTTCGCAAACGAGAGGATTTGAGTACAGGAGCAAAGAGATCCTTCTGCAGTTGTACAGGGCCCTGGTGAGGACCACATCTGAGGTATTGTGTGCACATTTGGTCTCCCAATTTGTGGAAGGACATTCTTGCTATTGATGGAATGCAGCGCAGGTTCACGAGGTTAATTCCCAGGATGGCGGGACTGTCATATGATGAAAGAATGGAGCGACTGGGCTTGTATTCACTGGAGTTTAGAAGGATGAGAGGGGATCTTATAGAAACAGATACAATTATTAAGGGATGCAGGAAACATGTTTCCGATGTTGGGGGAGTCCAGAACCAAGTGCCACAGTTTAAGAATCAGGGGTAGGCCATTTAGTACTGAGATGAGGGAAAAACTCTTTCACCCAGAGAGTTATGAAGTTGTGGAAATTCTCAGAAAGGTCAGACTGGGAGTTGGAGGGGGAGTTGAAGTGCTCAGCCACCGGGTCTGACCTTTCTGTCATGGGCCTCCTCCAGTGCCATAGTGAGGCCCACCGGAAATTGGAGGAGCAGCACCTCATATTTCGTTTGGGCAGCTTGCAGCCCAGCGGTATGAACATTGAAATCTCCAACTTTAGACAGTTCCTCTGTCTCTCTCCTATTCCCCCCTCCCCCTTCCCAGTTCTCCCACTGTCTTTCTGTCTCCACCTATATCCTTTCTTTGTCCGGCCCCCCCTGACATCAGTCTGAAGAAGGGTCTCGACCCGAAGCGTCACCTATTCCCGCGCGGACTAATGTGACACACTCTCTCCCCTTTCACTCTCCCCTTCTCTCTCTCACACTCACCCCATCTCTCTCTCTCTCTCTCTCCTCTCCTTTGACTAAATAAACTAAATTAAATTAAAGAGCTCTAGGGGCGAGCGGAAGCTAGGAATATGGGGAGAAGCAGGCACAGGTTACTGATTGTGGATGATCTGCCATGATCACAATGAATGGCGGTGTTGGCACGAAGGGACAAATGGCCTCCTGCGCCTATATTCTGCGTTTCTATGTCTCTAAACTAAAAATAATCTCTCCCCTTTCTCTCCCCCCCTCACAATAATCAATTAATTCACAATAATAAACTAAACTAATATTTGATATTCTTTCTCGCATTCCATTTTATAATAAATTCAACAATAAACTAAACTAATATTTGTTACCCACTCTCTCTCCCTCCCCTTCCTCCCCTCACTCTCTCTCCCCTCTTTCTCTACTTCTCTTTCCCTCCCCCCCATTTTATAAGACTACATTTACAACAATCAATTAAACTAAACTAATATTTGATACCAACTTCCCGCTCCCTCTCTCCCCACTCTCCCCTCCCCTCCCTCTCCCGACCTCTCCTATCTCTCCCCTCTCTCTGCCCTCTCCCTCTCTCCTTTTTGTCCCCAGTCTCTCTCTCTTCCCCAGTCTCTCCACCTCTCCCTCCCCCTCTCTCTTTCTTCCCGTCGACCCATTTCGCTCTCTCTCCTCTCTTTTGACTAAATAAAATAAACTGTTAAAATAAAAACTAAACTCTCCCCTCTCTTCCTCCTCTCTCCCCCTCTCTCTCCCTCTCCCTTTCTCCCCCTCTCGCTTCCCCCTCTATCTCACCTCTCTCTCACTTCCCCCTCTCTCTCCTCTCTTTCACGCTTCCTCCTCTTTCTCTCACCACCCTCTCTCCCTTTCTTCAGTCTCTCGCCCGTCTCTCTTTCTTCTCTCTCTCCCCCTCTCTCTCCCCCTCTCCACTTCATTTTCATAAATTTACAATAATAAACTAAACTAATATTTGATACCATGACACCCCCATCCACTTGAGAACAAAATTTACAATATATTAAGCTAATATTTATTACCCCCTCTCTCTCCCTCCCCTTCCCTCCCCGCTCTCTCTCTCTCTCTCTCTCTCTCTCTCTCTCTCTCTCTCTCTCTCTCTCTCTCTCTCTCTCTCTCTCTCTCTCTCTCTCTCTCTCTCTCTCTCTCTCTCTCTCCCCTCTCACTCTCCCCCTCTTTCTCTCCCCGTGCACTATATAAGAATACATTTAAAAGTCACAGCGTCATGGAGTCATGCAGCATGGAAATATCCGGCCCAACTCGCCCACTCCAATGCAACTTGCCCCTTCTATCCCAGTCCCACCTGCCCGCGTTTGCCCCATATCCCTCTCAACCCGTCCCATCCACGTACATGTCTAAATGTGTCTTAAACGTTGCACCAGTACATGCCTCTGACAGCCCGTTCTATAAACCCACCACCCTGTGTGTACGATGACATTCTGTGCGAGACTGGTATCCTATGTCTGACTTTCCTCAGATAGGCACAGACACAAAGTAAACCAGCTCGGAGTTCAGAGGCGGTTCCATCTAACAGGTCGGTTCATTAAAGGCCTTATCGACGCACAAAGGGAAACACTCTGATGAGACCCACCTCTCTCTCTCCTCTCCTGTCCTCTCTCCCCCTCTCCTCCTTCTCTCCCCCTCCCCCTCTCCCCTACCCCCTCTCTCTCTCACAAACCCTTGTCTCTCTCCCCCTCTCTAATTCTACTATCAGTTACGACCTTATGACAAACAAGGGGAGGATTGGGGAGTGGAGGAGGTGTGTGGGGGAGAGAGGGGGAGTAGTGTGGGAATGAGTGGAATGGGGAGAGAGAGTGCGGTGGAGCACGGGGAGAGATAGGGGGAGTGTGGGAGAATGTAAGGGGTAGGAGTGTGGGCAGAGAGGGGGATGTGCGTGGGGAGAGAGATGGGGAGGCACGTGGGGGAGAGAGGGGGAGGAGTGAGGGGGAAAGAATGGGAGGAGTGGTGAGTGTGTGTGGAGAATGCAGGAGTGTGGGGATGGAGAGTGGTAGGAGAGTGGGGAGAGAGGGTGCGGAGAGAGAGGGGGATGTGTATGGGGAGAGAGATTCGCGGAGTGTGGCAAGACAGAGGGGAGTGTGGGGAGAGAGTGGGGAGGAGTGTGGAGAGGGGAGGAAGTGGGAAAGCAGAATCGGAAAAGTGGGGAGAGAGAGAGGATAGAGAACGGGAGGAGGGAGAGAGAGAGAGAGAGAGAGAGAGTGAGGAGTGCTGGGAGAGACGCATAATGTGTTATTCTTTCAATCGTATCTAGCAGAAAGTTATTGACTCATTATCACCGCTGCCTATTAAAGTGAAAATAACAAATAAATACGTCTGCACCCGCCAACGTGGATAGAACAACAAGATGCAGTGAGAGCTCATTATAGATGAGATTAATTACTGAAATTGTCACTGCTTAACTAGACCTACCTCTGACCACACTGATAATGTCACTGCTTATCCAGACCCATCATTGACCACGCTGATAATGTC
>NW_027601271.1:602163-614163 GCF_053455715.1 Rhinoraja longicauda | reverse complement strand
CACCGGCCATCATGCCTGTTTATAATTTAAAGCTCGTAGCTTATTGATAAATTTATAAATTATAGCTCGCAGTTTTTTGATAAATTTATAAATCAAAGCTCGTAGCTTTTTGAGTTTGTTTGTGTGTGTGTGAATCTCTCTCTCTCTCTCCTCTCTCTCCCCTTCCCTCTCTCTCACCCCCTCCTCTCTCTCCACCTCTTGCTATTAAAAGATATTTTATAAATGAAAGCTCGTAGCTTTTTGATAAATTTATAAATTAAAGCTCGTTGCTTTTTGATAAATTTATTTGATTTGATAAATTCCACTGGAATTCTCTGCCTGTGGAACTCTCTGCCACAGAAGGTAGTTGAGGCCAGTTCATTGGCTATATTTAAGAGGGAGTTAGATGTGGCCCTTGTGGCTAAAGGGATCAGGGGGTATGGAGAGAAGGCAGGTACAGGATACTGAGCTGGATGATCAGCCATGATCATATTGATTGGCGGTGCGTACAGGCTCAAAGGGCCGAATGGCCTACTCCTGCACCTATTTTCTATGTTTCTGTTTCTATAAATTAAAGCTCGTAGCTTTTTGAGTTTGTTTCTACGTGGGTGAATCTCTCTCTCTCCCCCTCTCTCTCCCTCCCTCCCCATCTTACCCTCCCTCCCTCTCTCTCTCTCCCTCCCTCCCTCCCTCCCTCCCTCCCTTTCTCAAACTCTCCAAAACTATATATTTTTTTAAAATCTCCACTTTATTCCAGAGTTCAGGGCTACACAATAGAAGCGATTATCACATTGGAGTAACCAGACATGAAGGCAGCGTCGGCCCTTGTTTTACATTCACACCTCCGAGAATGTGTACTGCAAAAGCCAGCACAGACAGGCAGACGAGTTGTTTGCAAAGATACCTGAGGACAGGGAATGTAGCTAGTTCTAAATCTGTGACAGAGAGTTTGAATCTGGCTATTGAACCTCTGGCAGAACTAATAAGATCAGATTCAGACATTAAAGGATTTAAAGTTAATCAGGAAGATCACAAAATTACTTTATTTGTAGATGATGTCCTAATTTGTCTTACTAGACCATTGGAATCCTTAAGAAAATTATATTTCAGATTGGAAGAATACGGGAAAGTATCAGGATATAAAATTAATAAAGATAAAACTGAAATAATGCCTCTTTTTGAAGGCAATTATGACCAATGTAAAAGAGAATGTCAGTTTAAATGGCAAAAAGAAGGCATTAAGTACTTAGGAGTTAAAGTAGATAATAAGTTAAATAATTTGTATAAATTAAATTATAAACCACTAATAAAAAAAATAGATGAGGACCTGAAGAAATGGATGAATCTTCCAATTACATTGCTAGGGAGAGTGAACTGTATTAAGATGAATATTTTTCCGAGGATACAGTATTTATTCCAAACACTGCCTTTCCCTTTGCTAAATAAAAAATTTCAAGAATTGAACAAAATTGTGAGGAATTTTCTTTGGAAAGGTAAAATGCCAAGAGTGTCTCTGGAAAAATTAACATGGAAATTTGAATTAGGTGGACTGCAATTACCAAATTTTAAAAATTATTATCTGGCAGCACAAATGAGTTTTATTTCATCCTTTTATCAAGAGGGTGGAAAAACAGCATGGGTTAAAATTGAAATGGATAAAATAAAAGAGTTATGTCCAGAAGAATTTATATATAAATGGGAAGCGAAGCTATTAGTTAAGGATAAAGAGTCACCTTTGCTAAAACATTTAATTAATACATTGTTGAAAACAGTTAAAGTTAATGATAAAAGATTTGTTTTAACAGCTAAAACTCCATTAGTAAAAAATAGATTATTGCCGTTTGCTTGGAATAATCAAATACTACAAGTCTGGGAACAGAAGGGTATTAAACATATAGGAGATTGCTATGAAGGAAATAACTTTTTGACATTTTCTCAATTGAGAAATAAATATCAAATTCCACGGAATAGTATTTTTTTCTATTATCAATTACAATCTTTTTTAAGGGAAAAGTTAGGTCATTCAATGTCTCTATTTCAGATTAAAGGAATTGAATCCTTGATTCAGGGCAAGGGAATAAAAAAAATTATATCATCAATGTATAAATTATTACAAAAATCTAGTCCAAAGATAGGAATTCAAAAATCAAGACAAAGATGGGAAACAGATCTTAATATTATCATTGATGAACCAAGTTGGGAAAGATTGTGTTTAGATAGTATGAAAAATACTATTAATGTGAGATATAGTTTAGTACAATATAATTTTTTACATCAACTATATTTAACCCCGAAAAAATTAACCAATTTAAAACCCACAGAGAGTGGGTACTGATTGAGAACGATCAGCCGCGATCACATTGAATGGCGGTGCGTACAGGCTCGAAGGGCCGAATGGCCTCCTCCTGCACCTATTGTGAGAGAGAGGAGGGGGAGAGAGAGAGGGAAGGGGAGCTAGCAAGCAAGGACAAACATTGACACAAAGAAACAGCGAGCACATGTGGCGGCCATTTTGTTGAAAGAAACAGTGAGCACATGTGGCCCTTCATAAGCCCACAACTTCCCCAAGGCTCAGCGATCCCACCAATTATCAATTAGCAGCCCGCCCGACGGGCGACATTGTCCACACCCAGTCTCCACCTCTTGCTATTAAAAGATATTTTATAAATTAAAGCTCGTAGCTTTTTGAGGTATAAAATATCTTTTTAATAACAAGATTAAATAGCTCTCCACCTTCTCTTTCCCCTCCTCTCTCTCTCCCCCTCTCACTCCCCATCCTCTCTCTCCCCCTCCTCTCTCTTCCCCTCCTCTCTCCCTCCCTCACTCCATCCCTCCCTCTCTCCCTCTCTCTCCCCCAAACAAAAAACTATGAGCTTTAATTTATAAAATATCTTTTAATAGCAAGAGGTGGATAGCCAACATGCCCCATCTACACTAGTCCCACCCGCCCACACCGTCCATCATGCCCCATCTACACTAGTCCCACCTGCCCACACCGTCCATCATGCCCCATCTACACTAGTCCCACCCGCCCACACCGTCCATCATGCCCCATCTACACTAGTCCCACCTGCCCACACCGTCCATCATGCCCCATCTACACTAGTCCCACCTGCCCACACTGACCAACATGCCCCATCTACACTAGTCCCACCTGCCCACACCGTCCAACATGCCCCATCTACACTAGTCCCACCTGCCCACACGACCAACATGCCCCATCTACACTAGTCCCACCTGCCCACACTGACCAACATGCCCCATCTACACTAGTCCCACCCGCCCACACCGTCCAACATGCCCCATCTACACTAGTCCTACCTGCCCACACCGTCCAACATGCCCCATCTACACTAGTCCCACTCTCCCACACTGACCAACATGCACCATCTACACTAGTCCCACCCGCCCACACCGTCCAACATGCCCTATCTACACTAGTCCCACCCGCCCACACCGTCCAACATGCCCCATCTACACTAGTCCCACCTGTCCACACTGACCAACATGCCCCATCTACACTAGTCCCACCCGCCCACACTGACCAACATGCCCCATCTACACTAGTCCCACCCGCCCACACCGTCCATCATGCCCCATCTACACTAGTCCCACCTGCCCACACCGTCCATCATGCCCCATCTACACTAGTCCCACCTGCCCACACTGACCAACATGCCCCATCTACACTAGTCCCACCTGCCCACACCGTCCAACATGCCCCATCTACACTAGTCCCACCTGCCCACACGACCAACATGCCCCATCTACACTAGTCCCACCTGCCCACACTGACCAACATGCCCCATCTACACTAGTCCCACCCGCCCACACCGTCCAACATGCCCCATCTACACTAGTCCTACCTGCCCACACCGTCCAACATGCCCCATCTACACTAGTCCCACCCGCCCACACTGACCAACATGCACCATCTACACTAGTCCCACCCGCCCACACCGTCCAACATGCCCTATCTACACTAGTCCCACCTCCCCCCACACTGACCAACATGCCCCATCTACACTAGTCCCACCCGCCCACACTGACCAACATGCCCCATCTACACTAGTCCCACCCGCCCACACCGTCCATCATGCCCCATCTACACTAGTCCCACCTGCCCACACTGACCAACATGCCCCATCTACACTAGTCCCACCCGCCCACACTGACCAACATGCCCCATCTACACTAGTCCCACCCGCCCACACTGACCAACATGCCCCATCTACACTAGTCCCACCCGCCCACACCGTCCAACATGCCCCATCTACACTAGTCCCACCTGCCCACACTGACCAACATGCCCCATCTACACTAGTCCCACCCGCCCACACTGACCAACATGCCCCATCTACACTAGTCCCACCCGCCCACACTGACCAACATGCCCCATCTACACTAGTCCCACCTGCCCACACCGTCTAACATACCCCATCTACACTAGTCCCACCTGCCCACACCGGCCAACATGCCCCATCTACACTAGTCCCACCCGCCCACACTGACCAACATGCCCCATCTACACTAGTCCCACCCGCCCACACCATCCAACATGCCCTATTTACACTAGTCCCACCGGCCCACACTGACCAACATGCCCCATCTACACTAGTCCCACCCGCCCACACTGACCAACATGCCCCATCTACACTAGCCCCACCCGCCCACACTGACCAACATGCCCCATCTACACTAGTCCCACCCGCCCACACCGTCCAACATGCCCCATCTACACTAGTCCCACCTGCCCACACTGACCAACATGCCCCATCTACACTAGTCCCACCCGCCCCCACTGACCAACATGCCCCATCTACACTAGTCCCACCCGCCCACACTGACCAACATGCCCCATCTACACTAGTCCCACCTGCCCACACCGTCCAACATGCCCCATTTACACTAGTCCCACCTGCCCACACCGGCCAACATGCCCCATCTACACTAGTCCCACCCGCCCACACTGACCAACATGCCCCATCTACACTAGTCCCACCCGCCCACACCGTCAAACATGCCCCATCTACACTAGTCCCACCTGCCCACCCTGACCAACATGCCCCATCTACACTAGTCCCACCCGCCCACACTGACCAGCATGCCCCATCTACACTAGTCCCACCTGCCCACACTGACCAACATGCCCCATCTACACTAGTCCCACCCGCCCACACCGTCCAACATGCCCCATCTACACTAGTCCCACAAAGACCAACATGCCCCATCTACACTAGTCCCACCTGCCCACATTGACCAACATGCCCCATCTACACTAGTCCCACCCGCCCACAATGACCAACATGCCCCATCTACACTAGTCCCACCCGCCCACGCTGACTAACATGCCCCATCTACACTAGTCCCACCTACCCACACCGTCCAACATGCCCCATCTACACTAGTCCCACCTGCCCACACCGGCCAACATGCTCCATCTACACTAGTCCCACCTGCCCACACCGGCCAACATGCCCCATCTACACTAGTCCCACCTGCCCACACTGACCAATATGCCCCATCTACACTAGTCCCACCTGCCCACACCGTCCAACATGCCCCATCTACACTAGTCCCACCCGCCCACACCGACCAACATGCCCCATCTACACTAGTCCCTCCCGCCCACACAGACCAACATGTGCAAAGGAGGATGCTAGGAGGCTGCAGAGTGACTTGGATAGATTAGGCGAGTGGGCAAATGCATGGCAGATGCAATATAATGTGGATAAATGTGAGGTTATCCACTTTGGCGGCAAGAACAGGAAAGCAGAGTATTACCTGAATGGTGACCGATTGGGAGAAGGGGAGATGCAACGTGACCTGGGTGTCGTGGTGCACCAGTCATTGAAAGCAAGCGTACAGGTGCAGCAGGCAGTGAAGAAAGTGAATGGTATGTTGGCATTCATAGCAAGAGGATTTGAGTATAGGAGCAGGGAGGTTCTGCTGCAGTTGTACAAGGCCTTGGTGAGACCGCACCTGGAGTATTGTGTGCAGTTTTGGTCTCCTAACCTGAGGAAAGACTTTCTTGCCTTAGAGGGAGTACAGAGAAGGTTCACCAGATTGATCCCTGGGATGGTGGGACTTTCATATGAGGAAAGACTGGATAGACTGGGCTTGTACTCGCTGGAATTTAGAAGACTGAGGGGGGATCTTATAGAAACATATAAAATTCTTAAGGGGTTGGAGAGGCTAGATGCGGGAAGATTGTTCCCGATGTTGGGGGAGTCCAGAACCAGGGGTCACAGCTTAAGGATAAGGGGGAATTCTTTTAGGACCGAGATGAGAAAACATTTCTTCACACAGAGAATGGTGAATCTGTGGAATTCTCTGCCACAGAAGGTAGTTGAGGCCAGTTCATTGGCTATATTTAAGAGGGAGTTAGATGTGGCCCTTTTTGCTAAAGGGATCAGGGGGTATGGAGAGAAGGCAGGTACAGGATACTGAGCTGGATGATCAGCCATGATCATATTGAATGTCGGTGCAGGCTCGAAGGGCCGAATGGCCTACTCCTGCACCTATTTTCTATGTTTCTAACATGCCCCATCTACACTAGTCCCACCTGCCCACACAGACCAACATGCCCAATCTACACTAGTCCCACCTGCCCACACCAGCCATCATGCCCCATCTACACTAGTCCCACCCGCCCACACAGACCAACATGACCCATCTACACTAGTCCCACCTGCCCACACCGGCCAACATGCCCCATCTACACTAGTCCCACCTGCCCACACCGACCAACATGCCCCATCTACACTAGTCCCACCTGCCCACACCGCCCAACATGCCCCATCTACACAAGTCCCACCTGCCCACACCGGCCAACATGCCCCTTCTACACTAGTCCCACCTTCCCACACTGGCCAACATGCCACATCTACACTAGTCCCACCTGCCCACACAGACCAACATGCCCCATCTACACTAGTCCCACATGCCCACACCGACCAACATGCCGCATCTACACTAGTCCCGCCTGCCCACACCGACCAACATGCCCCATCTACACTAGTCCCACCCGCCCACACTGACCAACATGCCCCATCTACACTAGTCCCACCCGCCCACACGGACCAACATGCCCCATCTACACTAGTCCCACCCGCCCACACCGTCCAACATGCCCCATCTACACTAGTCCCACCTGCCCACACTGACCAACATGCCCCATCTACACTAGTCCCACCCGCCCACACTGACCAACATGCCCCATCTACACTAGTCCCACCCGCCCACACTGACCAACATGCCCCATCTACACTAGTCCCACCTGCCCACACCGTCTAACATGCCCCATCTACACTAGTCCCACCTGCCCACACCGGCCAACATGCCCCATCTACAATAGTCCCACCCGCCCACACTGACCAACATGCCCCATCTACACTAGTCCCACCCGCCCACACCGTCCAACATGCCCTATTTACACTAGTCCCACCGGCCCACACTGACCAACATGCCCCATCTACACTAGTCCCACCCGCCCACACTGACCAACATGCCCCATCTACACTAGTCCCACCCGCCCACACCGTCCAACATGCCCCATCTACACTAGTCCCACCTGCCCACACTGACCAACATGCCCCATCTACACTAGTCCCACCCGCCCACACTGACCAACATGCCCCATCTACACTAGTCCCACCCGCCCACACTGACCAACATGCCCCATCTACACTAGTCCCACCTGCCCACACCGTCTAACATGCCCCATCTACACTAGTCCCACCTGCCCACACCGGCCAACATGCCCCATCTACACTAGTCCCACCCGCCCACACTGACCAACATGCCCCATCTACACTAGTCCCACCCGCCCACACCGTCAAACATGCCCCATCTACACCAGTCCCACCTGCCCACCCTGACCAACATGCCCCATCTACACTAGTCCCACCCGCCCACACTGACCAGCATGCCCCATCTACACTAGTCCCACCTGCCCACACTGACCAACATGCCCCATCTACACTAGTCCCAACCGCCCACACCGTCCAACATGCCCCATCTACACTAGTCCCACAAAGACCAACATGCCCCATCTACACTAGTCCCACCTGCCCACATTGACCAACATGCCCCATCTACACTAGTCCCACCCGCCCACAATGACCAACATGCCCCATCTACACTAGTCCCACCCGCCCACACTGACCAACATGCCCCATCTACACTAGTCCCACCTACCCACACCGTCCAACATGCCCCATCTACACTAATCCCACCTGCCCACACCGGCCAACATGCTCCATCTACAATAGTCCCACCTGCCCACACCGGCCAACATGCCCCATCTACACTAGTCCCACCTGCCCACACTGACCAATATGCCCCATCTACACTAGTCCCACCTGCCCACACCGTCCAACATGCCCCATCTACACTAGTCCCACCCGCCCACACCGACCAACATGCCCCATCTACACTAGTCCCACCCGCCCACACTGACCAACATGCCCCATCTACACTAGTCCCACCCGCCCACACTGACCAACATGCCCCATCTACACTTGTCCCACCTGCCCACACCGTCTAACATGCCCCATTTACACTAGTCCCACCTGCCCACACCGGCCAACATGCCCCATCTACACTAGTCCCACCCGCCCACACTGACCAACATGCCCCATCTACACTAGTCCCACCTGCCCACACTGACCAATATGCCCCATCTACACTAGTCCCACCTGCCCACCCTGACCAACATGCCCCATCTACACTAGTCCCACCCGCCCACACTGACCAGCATGCCCCATCTACACTAGTTCCACCTGCCCACACTGACCAACATGCCCCATCTACACTAGTCCCACCCGCCCACACCGTCCAACATGCCCCATCTACACTAGTCCCACAAAGACCAACATGCCCCATCTACAGTAGTCCCACCTGCCCACATTGACCAACATGCCCCATCTACACTAGTCCCACCCGCCCACAATGACCAACATGCCCCATCTACACTAGTCCCACCCGCCCACACTGACCAACATGCCCCATCTACACTAGTCCCACCTACCCACACCGTCCAACATGCCCCATCTACACTAGTCCCACCTGCCCTCACCGGCCAACATGCTCCATCTACACTAGTCCCACCTGCCCACACCGGCCAACATGCCCCATCTACACTAGTCCCACCCGCCCACACCGACCAACATGCCCCATCTACACTAGTCCCACCCGCCCACACAGACCAACATGTGCTAGGAGGATGCTAGGAGGCTGCAGAGTGACTTGGATAGATTAGGCGAGTGGGCAAATGCATGGCAGATGCAATATAATGTGGATAAATGTGAGGTTATCCACTTTGGCGGCAAGAACAGGAAAGCAGAGTATTACCTGAATGGTGACCGATTGGGAGAAGGGGAGATGCAACGTGACCTGGGTGTCGTGGTGCACCAGTCATTGAAAGCAAGCGTACAGGTGCAGCAGGCAGTGAAGAAAGTGAATGGTATGTTGGCATTCATAGCAAGAGGATTTGAGTATAGGAGCAGGGAGGTTCTGCTGCAGTTGTACAAGGCCTTGGTGAGACCGCACCTGGAGTATTGTGTGCAGTTTTGGTCTCCTAACCTGAGGAAAGACTTTCTTGCCTTAGAGGGAGTACAGAGAAGGTTCACCAGATTGATCCCTGGGATGGTGGGACTTTCATATGAGGAAAGATTGGATAGACTGGGCTTGTACTCGCTAGAATTTAGAAGACTGAGGGGGGATCTTATAGAAACATATAAAATTCTTAAGGGGTTGGAGAGGCTAGATGCGGGAAGATTGTTCCCGATGTTGGGGGAGTCCAGAACCAGGGGTCACAGCTTAAGGATAAGGGGGAATTCTTTTAGGACCGAGATGAGAAAACATTTCTTCACACAGAGAGTGGTGAATCTGTGGAATTCTCTGCCACAGAAGGTAGTTGAGGCCAGTTCATTGGCTATATTTAAGAGGGAGTTAGATGTGGTCCTTTTTGCTAAAGGGATCAGGGGGTATGGAGAGAAGGCAGGTACAGGATACTGAGCTGGATGATCAGCCATGATCATATTGAATGTCGGTGCAGGCTCGAAGGGCCGAATGGCCTACTCCTGCACCTATTTTCTATGTTTCTAACATGCCCCATCTACACTAGTCCCACCTGCCCACACAGACCAACATGCCCAATCTACACTAGTCCCACCTGCCCACACCAGCCATCATGCCCCATCTACACTAGTCTCACCCGCCCACACAGACCAACATGACCCATCTACACTAGTCCCACCTGCCCACACCGGCCAACATGCCCCATCTACACTAGTCCCACCTGCCCACACCGACCAACATGCCCCATCTACACTAGTCCCACCTGCCCACACCGCCCAACATGCCCCATCTACACAAGTCCCACATGCCCACACCGGCCAACATGCCCCTTCTACACTCGTCCCACCTTCCCACACTGGCCAACATGCCATATCTACACTAGTCCCACCTGCCCACACAGACCAACATGCCCCATCTACACTAGTCCCACATGCCCACACCGACCAACATGCCGCATCTACACTAGTCCCGCCTGCCCACACCGACCAACATGCCCCATCTACACTAGTCCCACCTGCCCACAACGACCAACATGCCGGTTTATAAATTAAAGCTCGTAGCTTTTTGATAAATTTAAAAATTAAAGCTCGTAGCTTTTTGATAAATTTATAAATTAAAGCTCGTAGCTTTTTGATAAATTTATAAATTAAAGCTCGTAGCTTTTTGATAAATTTAGAAATTAAAGCTCGTAGCTTTTTGATAAATTTATTTTATTTGATAAATTCCACTGGAATTCTCTGCCAGTGGAACTCTCTGCCACAGAAGGTAGTTGAGGCCAGTTCGTTGGCTATATTTAAGAGGGAGTTAGATGTGGCCCTTGTGGCTAAAGGGATCAGGGGGTATTGAGAGAAGGCAGGTACAGGATACTGCGCTGGATGATAAGCCATGATCATATTGAATGGCGGTGCGTACAGGCTCGAAGGGCCGAATGGCCCACTCCTGCACCTATTTTCTATGTTTCTGTTTCTATAAATTAAAGCTCGTAGCTTTTTGAGTTTGTTTGTACGTGGATGAATCTCTCTCCCTCTCCCTCTCCCTCCCTCCCTCCCCATCTCACCCTCCCTCCCTCCCTCTCCCTCCCTCCCTCCCTCCCTCCCTCCCTC
This sequence comes from Rhinoraja longicauda, assembly GCF_053455715.1. Classification (NCBI taxonomy): domain Eukaryota; kingdom Metazoa; phylum Chordata; class Chondrichthyes; order Rajiformes; family Arhynchobatidae; genus Rhinoraja; species Rhinoraja longicauda. The sequence continues at coordinate 602,998 of NW_027601271.1, read as the reverse complement.
CCTCCCTCTCTCCCTCCCTCCCTCTCTCTCCCTCCCTCCCTCCCTCCCTCCCTCTCTCTCCCTCCCTCCCTCCCTCCCTCCCTTTCTCAAACTCTCCAAAACTATATTAAAAAGAAAAATCTCCACTTTATTCCAGAGCTCAGGGCTACACAATAGAAGCAATTATCACATTGGAGTAACCAGACATGAAGGCAGCTTCGGCCCTTTGTTTTACATTCACACCTCCAACCATGTACACAATAGAAGCGATGATCACAACTTGGGCTACATTCCCTGTAGTCAGGTATCTTTGCAAACAACATCCCTTGCCTTTTGCAGTATATTCCTTTGGCCACATTTTCTTCAGTCATGGAAGATCACAAAATTACTTTATTTGCTGATGATGTCTTAATTTGTCTTACTAGACCATTGGAATCCTTAAGAAAATTATATTTCAGATTGGAAGAATACGGGAAAGTATCAGGATATAAAATTAATAAAGATAAAACTGAAATAATGCCTCTTTTTGAAGGCAATTATAACCAATGTAAAAGAGAAAGCCAGTTTAAATGGCAAAAAGAAGGCATTAAGTACTTAGGAGTTAAAGTAGATAATAAGTTAAATAATTTGTATAAATTAAATTATAAACCATTAATAAAAAAAATAGATGAGGACCTGAAGAAATGGATGAATCTTCCAATTACATTGCTAGGGAGAGTGAACTGTATTAAGATGAATATTTTTCCGAGGATACAGTATTTATTCCAAATACTGCCTATACCTTTGCCAAATAATTTTTTTCAAGAATTGAACAAAATTGTGAGGAATTTTCTTTGGAAAGGTAAAATGCCAAGAG
>NW_027601271.1:564496-601663 GCF_053455715.1 Rhinoraja longicauda | reverse complement strand
GAGAGAGGGAGAGGGAGGGAGAGGGAGGGGGAGGGAGAGGGAGGGAGAGGGATGGAGAGAGATGGAGAGAGATGGAGAGAGAGAGATGGAGAAAGAGAGAGAGGGGGAGGGGGAGTGAGAGGGGAATGGAGGGAGAGAGAGAGGGGGATGGAGGGAGAGAGAGAGAGAGGGAGAGAGGACAGAGTGGGACTGTGAGGACCGAAGTGACAGTCATTGGCGAATCGTCGTTGACAACTGCAAGTGGTGTAGCTTCATCTAGAAAAACATGTTGGCCCCGTGCATGTTTGGAAGGAAAGTGGGAAAGGAGAGGTGTCCATGGGGAAGTGACATTAGAAATGGAAGCTGGACATGGAAGAGCAAGACAGAGAGCCATGAAGGAATCAATTCATTCAACATACATGTGGAGGTAGGGGTGTTGTGTCTAGAGGTGCGAACTTATTGTGACTTGTCAACAATTGTGAAAAATCATCAACTGATTGAGAAGGATTGTCAGGTACAGAGTGAAGACTATGTAACGGGGTACTTGGCCTGCCCATGAACAGGGGAGTGAGATACAGATCCGATTCATTCAGGTTTCTATCCACTGTGGTGGAGGGAACCTCATCCTCGACATTGTAGACATTCGGGAATGTTCTCAGAAATGTACATATTTTCAGTGTGTCAGGACCCTGTGAGGAGTGTGTGGGGTTACACAGTGTGTCAGGACCCATCTAGGAGTGTGTGGGGTTACATAGTGTGTCAGGACCCATCTAGGAGTGTGTGGAGTTACACAGTGTGTCAGGACCCTGTGAGGAATGTGTGGAGTTACACAGTGTGTCAGGACCCATCTAGGAGTGTGTGGAGTTACACAGTGTGTCAGGACCCATCTTGGAGTGTGTGGGGTTAGTGTGTCAGGACCCATCTAGGAGTGTGTGGAGTTAGTGTGTCAGGACCCATCTAGGAGTGTGTGGGGTTAGTGTGTCAGGACCCATCTAGGAGTGTGTGGGGTTACACAGTGTGTCAGGACCCATTTAGGAGTGTGTGGAGTTAGTGTGTCAGGACCTATCTAGGAGTGTGTGGGGTTTTCCCGTGTGTGAAGAACCCTGCCAGCAGTGTGTGGGGCATCACAGCGCACAATTTCTCTCCCAGGTGTGCACTGGATATCACTGATTTCACCCACAACCTGATGCATTGCAAAGCCTTGTACAATTAACGCCTGGAGGAGTTGAAATAATGCAGTGTAATAGTTCCGGTGTATGTCAGAGATCGGGTGATCTGGAAACTACCATCTACCTCCTTGGTTACACGCGGGCAATCCTAGATCGGACTTTCCTCCTTTTACCCTGCACTAAACGTTATTTCCTCATAATTTATCTATACTGTATATGGCTCGATTATAATCACGTCTTGTCTTTCTGCTGACTGGGTAACACGCAACATAAACGTTTCACTGTACCTCACCATATGACAGTACTGTCACTATGTGTCAGTACACTAAACTGAGCTGCACTTGAATCCACAGACAAAGAAGAAATCCATAGAGAATCCCCGTGTCAAAAGAGAATAGACAATAGGCCATTCGGCCCTTCGAGCCAGCACCGCCATTCAATGTGATTATGGCTGATCATCCACAATTAGTACCCCGTTCCTGCCCTCTTCCCCTACCCCCTGACTCCGCTTTCATTAAGAGATCTATCTAAATCTCTTGAAAGCTTCCAGAGAATTGACCTCCACTGCCTTCTGAGGCAGAGAATTCCACAGATTTACAACTGTCTGAGTGAAAAAAAATGTCCGCATCTCGGTTCTAAATGGCCTACACCTTATTTTTAAATTGTGGCCCCTGCTTCTTGACTACCCCAACATTGGGAACATGTTTCCAGCCTCTAGCTTCTCCAATCCCATAATAATCTTATGTTTCAATAAGATCCACTCTCATCCTTTCAAATTGCAGTGTATACAAGCTCAGTCGCTCCAGTCTTTCAAAATACGACAATCCCGCGATTGCTGGAATTAACCTAGTAAACCTACGCTGCACCTGCTGCAAGAATGTCCTTCCTCAAATTTGGAGACATAAATTTGGTGTGGTCTCACTAGTACAACAGCAGAAGGACCTGCCCTGTACAACTGCAGAAGGACCTCTTTGCTCCTATACTCAACTCCTCTTGTCATGAAGGCCAACATGACATTAGCTTTCTTCACTGCCTGCTGTACCTGCATGCTTACTTTCAGTCGAACAATTACTTAAGGTTTGTTCTTCTGATTTCCAATTCTGCAAATCTCTGAACAAACAGTTTCAGTATTACATCAATTTTAACAAGTCATTGGTGTGAACTGTACATTTCAACACTCACCTTCCATATGAGAGGATAATTCAGATAAACCACTGGTGATGTTCATGTATTCTTGTGGATCAGGACCTGTTCAATTCAAAGAGCATTCATTAAACCAGACTTGAATAACATTGTTAACACCAGTGTTCCAAAGTGATATTCAGTTCAGTGTGTTGATTTGCCGTACCGAGCTTCTGGATTTCTTTCAGTATTTTGTCCAGCTTTGGTAATTCATTCTGCATTTTCACAAAGGATTCCCACATCACCCGCCGGGGCCGGTTGCCTTTCTCCATCACCAGACTTAGGAAGAGGGTCGAACAGTCACACCGGTTTCCCTTGACCGCGAGCTCACTGATATTCTGTGAAGAACAACAATGAATATATTGAGAAGTGAATGAGACAGTGCTAATGGGGGGGGGGGGATATTACAGATTCAGCAATGGGATATTCTGGTATTATTGAGCATAGAGGCAGTCATTGGTTTGCCTGTTCATACACCCATGACACTGGGCTAACCAACTGTGCATTCCCAGAGTCCTGACAGTGTGAAACGCGCTTCACACTTGGCAGTGTCCGAGAACACAGCAGAGTACAGCACGGGAACAAGCCATTTAGGTCAACGATGGCTGTGTTGATATGGATGGGAAATTTATCCAATTCATTTTGGGCTCACATAGACACTATCCCACGAGAAATTGATGCGTCCAGTCCAGCCTGCATTGCTTCCTGCTCGGAATTTTGAAGCTACTATGTTATTTCATCTACATTCTTACCCAATCTGAGCCCGCACCAAACTTCTTTCCACCTACCTCGACTCCATCCTATCCCCACTGGTCAAATCCCTCCCCACCTACGTCCAAGACACCTCACATGCTCTCCATCTCCTCGATAACTTCCAGTTTGCAGGCACCCACTCCCTCATCTTTACCATGGATGTCCAGTCACTCTACACTTCCATCCCCCACAATGATGGTCTTGAAGCCCTCCGTTTCTTCCTCGACCGTAGAACCAGCCAATCCCCATCTAGTAACACTCTCCTCGGCCTGGCAGAGCTGATTCATACCCTTAACAACTTCTCCTTTGGCGCCTCCCACTTCCTCCAAACCAGAGGCGTAGCTATGGGCACTCGCATGGGCCCAGCTACGCCTGCCTCTTTGTCGGGTACGTCGAACAATCCCTGTTCCAGCCGTACACCGGACCCATCCCCGAACTCTACCTCCGCTACATCGACGACTGCATTGGTGCCACATCTTGTGCCCATGCAGAACTCACTAACTTCATACATTTCACCACCAATTTCCATCCTGCCCTTAACTATACTTGGACTATCTCCGACATCTCCCTCCCGTTTCTGGACCTCACCATCTCCATCACAGGAGACAGACTAGTCACTGACATCTACTACAAACCCACTAACTCCCACAGCTATCTGGACTACACCTCTTCCCAACCTGACTCCTGCAAAAAGTCTATCCCCTACTCCCAATTCCTCCGTCAACGCCGCATCTGCGCCCGGGATGAGGTGTTCCACACTAGGGCATCAGTGACGTCCTCATTCTTCAGGCAACGGGGCTTCCCCTCTACCATTATAGATGAGGCTCTCACTAGGACATCCTCTATATCCCACAGCTTCGCTCTTGCTCCCCCTCCCCCCATTCGTAACAAGGTCAGAATCCCACTCGTTCTCACCTTCCACCCCATCAGCCAGCAAATCCAACAAATCATCCTGCAAAGTTTCCTTCCCCTACAACTGGATCCCACTACCGGCCACATCTTCCCAACTCCTCTCCTTTCTGAGTTCCGCAGAGACCATTCCCTCCGTAACTCCCTGGTCTACTCGTCCCTTCGTACCCAAACCACCCCCTCCCCGGGCACTTTCCCCTGCAACCGCAGGAGATGCAACACCTGTCCATTTACCTCCCCCCTCAACTCCGTCCAAGGACCTAAACAGTCTTTCCAGGTGAGACAGAGGTTCACCTGCACCTCCACCAACTTCATTGATTGTATCCGCTGCTCTAGATGTCAATTTCCCTACATCGGCGAGACCAAACGCAGGCTCGGCGATCGTTTCGCTCAACACCTTCGCTCAGTCCGCCTTAACCAACATGATCTCCCGGCGGCTGAGCACTTCAACTCCTTCTCCCACTCCCAGTCTGGCCTTTCTGTCATGGGCCTCCTCCAGTGGCGTAGTGAGGCCCAGCGGAAATTGGAGGAACAGCACCTCATATTTCGCTTGGGCAACTTGCAGCCCAACGATATGAACATTGACTTCTCCAACTTTAGATAGTTTCTGTCTCTCTCTTTTCCCCCTCCCCTTCCCCATCCCAGTTCTCCCACTGTCTTCCTGTCTCCACCTATATACTTTCTTTGTCCCGCCCCCTGACATCCGTCTGAAAAAGAGTCTAGACCTGAAACGTCACCCATTCCCTCGCTCCGAGATGCTGCCTGACCTGCTGAGTTACTCCAGCATTTTGTGATACATTTGATTTGTGCAGCATCTGCAGTTATTTTCCTACACTCTAAGCCCACATTCACTCATTGACCAGATAACATTTATTTCTATACCTACCCCAGTTACACCCGATCAAAGACATCCCTCTCTTGCACATTTCCTGCAGCTCATCCCCTCCTTTTACTGCACATTAACTCGGCTCCTCTTCCCACAGATGCGCGCATAATTGACCTGCTGAATATTGTTTGTTGAGATTGTAGATTGAATGACAAGCGAACAGTTTAATGTCTTAGAGTAATTCAGCAGGTCAGGCAGCATCTCCAATAACAGAGTTATTTAATGCAGCACAGTATGTTCTTTTTTGTAAACCAGGATCTGCAGTTCTTGTTCTTTTGCCTAATGCCCTCTGTGGTTTAACGAACTGAACTAAATGCGACCAATGAAACTGATGCCACATAAAACGTGTTATCGTTTTTGATTCTCGTTTACAAGTTGACTGCTTCCTGACCGTTGTGCTAAGATGCATGTGTGGGAAGAACAGCTGGATCAGAATGGACAATTCTCAGAAGTTCCCATGTCACAGGTTTTATTCCTAATACCAGATCTACAGGACACAAAGCGATCAGAGATTATTTCATTGTCCATTACATTGTTCAGCCCAGGGAGTGCGAGGTGAGTGAGACTGGCATTGGTCACTCTTCCCCAATGCCGTCAGTTCTGTGACGGGAAACAGAAGTCACCGTGATCCTTCCACTTACCACGTGTTCTTGTTTAGTGAAATGTCCCTCCGGTCTCATCATGAAGCTGAGACTTTCAACCCCTTCTTCAATCGCCTGTTTCAGTCTCTCCCGATAGAATTTTGTTAGTTGGAACAATTGGTACTCGTTCCACTGTGTCAGGAGCTCAGACAATGTAGGCGTCAGTTCTGTGTATTCAAAGAGAGAAACAAAACATCATCTGAATCAGTACCCTTGGCTCCCGCTACAACAGCAATCCCCACCCTGAGTGTTCCAGGCTCCTAATGAGAATGATCCAAGAAGAATATCGGAATAAGACAATTTGCTGGAAGAACTCAGTGGGTCAACCATCATCTCTGAAGAATATGGTAGGTGACGTTTCAAGTCTGGATCTTTTTTCAGGCTGATTGTGATGAGTGGGGAGATTGGCGATGAGTGGGGAGAAATGTGGACAAGAGGAAGAACAGGTGAAAGACTGTAAGTAAGGTGGATACAGGTGAGGGGAGTTTTTGATAGGCTGATAATTGGGGAAAGGCCAGAGATGAAAAGGCAGGTGTGAAACAAATGGAGTGAAGAGTTGCAAATTGTGCAGTGAGATGAATTCATGTAATTGGAAAGGGAGGGGGTGGGAGAAATTTGCGCGAGGAGCAAAAATGGTTAGCAACCGGAAAATCCACTAGGTTTTCGCGGATAAAGCGGAAGTGTTCGGCAAAACAGTCGCCGAGTCTATGCTTTGTCTCGCCAATTGCCAAACATTGAAACTCTCGTCCCATTGCCATAGCAACCTCTCTGTCCTTGGACACATGCTCACTGAAGAAACAGCACTTCACATTCCGCTTGGGTCGCCTTAAATCCAATGGTATGAACACTGAATTCTCCAAGATTAAGTAACAATCCAAACCGCACACCCGCCTTATTTCCGCCCACTCTCTCCACAGTCTCGCACGGATTTCTCCCCTCCCCATTTCCTTCCTCCGATATTCCTTTCTTTATTTTCACAATCTCCAACACTCAGTCCTTCTGCTTAACATCTTGATGTTTCATCTCTAGCCTTTGTTCAACCAACTACCTATCAAAAAAAACCTCCTCAATAACATCCATCTCACTTGCCAGGCTTTGTGCCGCACCTCTCTGCCAGCTTACGGCTAACTCTGCCATCAGTCTGAAGAATCGGGGAGGCTGAGGTAACGTGTCAGCAGGGGAGAGTTGGATAGCGTCTGAACCGAGGAGGATGTGACGGTGTGACCAGGGAACATGGGCCCCAGGGGGATGGGGCAGCGTTGGACACGGGAAGAGTGGGCACTGAGGGAGTGTGATCATCTCCATAGCCGGTGTTCAGACAGAGAACAGATCACAGCAAAAAAACGCACATTAAACGAATGCACTGATGAAGAGGTGCACATGCACTTATCGCCTGAGGCAACCCTGTAGTTGATGCCAGCTAATCTTCCTAGGATTATCTTCCACATGCATGAACCACCCAGCTTCACTCCACTCTCTGTGGCCTCATGCTCCCTGGCTTCAATGGATACTTTGTCATGTGTACCCAAGTTCAGTGACCATCCTCCTGTACACGAGGATCAGGAGAAGAATTGATAAACTATCTGTTATATAGAATAGATCAATGCACACAGTCTTTTACCCAGAGGAGGAGAATCAAGAAAGAAATGACATAGGATTCAGGTGGAGTAGGGGATTTTATGACAAAATCGGTACATGGATAGGATAGGTTTAGAGGGACATGGGTCTTACGCAGGCCTATAGTAGATCGGCCATGTTGTTTGACATGTCCAAGGTGAGCCTTTTTCCATACCGTATGCCTCTATGACTCTGAGGAACAACTTGACCATAATAACTCTAACAGTGCAGACTGCACAGAGTCCAAATACAAGAGTCGCCATGCTTTATGCGCCATCTTATACTCTTCAGTTTCTCAGAAAGCCTCTCCCCGGTCACTGCATTAATGCACATCTGAATCTTCAATGAGGATGAATCATCGCCTCAATGATCACTCCCTCTGTCCTTTCAATTACCGCCTGCAGGATAACATCCTCTCTTTCTCAGTCCCTTCCTTCATCCCTTATCCTTCGGACCTGTCGACCATGCATTAGATGCAACCAGATATCAAGACAACATTTATATCTTGAAGAATTCTGCAACGCACCTGTGTCCGTACTTGTTGTTGGGGTCACTGGAGCCGCGGTCCTGTTTCCATCTTCTGCCATTGTGTGGATAGGTATTACCATATTCTGCTGCTCTGCAGTAAACCGAATAATAATAGTGGGATTAAACAATGATTAACACAAGAAGGAAAAGATTGCGAAGTGAACTGTGAACCACAATCCACCACTATCAATAGACAATAGATAATAGATGCAGGAGGAGGCCATTCGGCTCTTCGAGCCAGCACCGCCATTCAATGTGATCATGGCTGATCATTCTCAATCAGTACCCCGCACCTGCCTTCTCCCCATACCCCCTGACTCCGCTATCCTTAAGAGCTCTATCTAGCTTTCTCTTGAATGCATTCGAAGAATTGGCCTCCACTGCCTTCTGAGGCAGAGAATTCCACTGATTCACAACTCTCTGACTGAAAAAGTTTTTCCTCATCTCAGTTCTAAATGGCCTAATCCTTATTCTTAAACTGTGGCCCCTTGTTCTGGACTCCCCCAACATTGGGAACATGTTTCCTGCCTCTAACGTGTCCAACCCCTTAATAATCTTATACGTTTCGATAAGATCTCCTCTCATCCTTCTAAATTCCAGTGTATACAAGCCTAGTCGCTCCAGTCTTTCAACATATGACAGTCCCGCCATTCCGGGAATTAACCTAGTATACCTTCGCTGCACGCCCTCAATAGCAAGAATATCCTTCCTCAAATTTGGAGACGAAAACTGCACACAGTACTCCAGGTGCGGTCTCACTAGGGCCCTGTACAACTGTAGAAGGACCTATTTGCTCCTATACTCAACTCCTCTTGATATGAAGACCGACATTCCATTGGTTTTCTTCACTGCCTGCTGTACCTGCATGCTTCCTTTCAGTGACTGATGCACTAGGACACCCGGATCTGTTGCTAACTTGACACCATTCAGATAATATTCTGCCTTCCTATTCTTACCACCAAAGTGGATAACCTCACACTTATCCACATTAAACTGCATCAGCCATGCATCCGCCCACTCACACAACCTGTCCAAGACACCCTGCATCCTCATAGCATCTTCCTCACAGCTCACACTACCACCCAGCTTTGTATCATCTGCAAATTTGCTAATGGTATATTTAATCCCTTCATCCATGTCATTAATGTATATCGTAAATAGCTGCGGTACCCCACTAGTTACCGCCTGCCATTCTGAAAGGGACCCATTTATCCCCACACTTTGCTTTCTGTCTGTCAACCAATTTTCTATCCATCTCAGTACCCTACCTCCAATACCATGTGCTCTAATTTTGCCCACTAATCTCCTATGTGGAACCTTGTCAAAGGCTTTCTGAAAGTCAATGTACACCACATCCACCGGCTCTCCCCTGTCAATTTTCTTAGTTACATCCTCAAAGAATTCCAGAAGATTAGTCAAGCATGATTTGCCCTTCGTAAATCCATGCTGACTCGGAACAATCCTGTTACTACTATTCGAATGCTCCGCAATTTCTTCTTTTATAATTGACTCCAGCATCTTCCCCACCACTGACGTCAGACTAACTGGTCTATAATTTCCCGTTTTCTCTCTCCCTCCTTTCTTTAAAAAGTGGAACAACATTAGCTACCCTCCAATCCACAGGAACTGATCCCGAATGTATAGAACATTGGAAAATGATCACCAATGCGTCCACAATTTCTAGTGCCACCCCCTTAAATACTCTGGGATGCAGACCATCAGACCCTGGGGATTTATCAGCCTTCAGTCCCATCTGTTTACCCAACACCATTTCCTGCCTAATATGGATTTCCTTCAGTTCATCCGTTACCCTAGGATCTCTGGCCACTAGAACATCTGGGAGATTGCTTGTATCTTCCTTAGTGAAGACAGATCCAAAGTACCGGTTCAACTCATCTGGCATTTCCTTGTTCCCCATAATAAATTCCCCCGCTTCTGTCTTCAAGGGACCCACATTTGCCTTGACTATTTTTTTCCTCTTTACATACCTAAAAAAGCTTTTACTATCCTCCTTTACATTATTGGCTAGTTTACCCTCGTACCTCATCTTTTCTCCCCGTATTGCCTTCTTAGTCATCTTCTGTTGCTCTTTAAAAGAGTCCCAATCCTCTGGATTCCCACTCTTCTTTGCTTTGTTGTACTTCTGCTCTTTTATTTTTATGCTGTCCTTGACTTCCCTTGTCAGCCACGGGTGCCTCTTACTCCCCTTGGAATCTTTCCTCCTCTTTGGGATAAATTGATCCTGCAACTTTTGCATTATTCCTAGTAATATCTGCCATTGCTGTTCCACCGTCTTCCCTGCTAGGGCCCCTTTCCAGTTAATTCTGGCCAGCTCCTGTGGTGTTGGGGGTGAGAGCGGGTAGGTTTTGTGGGAGGGGGCATGGAATGTCAATATTGATCCAGAAACTAAACTGAATCAGACATTTCCATCCTGTGGCCTGGTGGTATAACAGTATTGAAATCTTGCCCTGAGACTCGCTTTTTCACATTCAAACCTTTCCCCATGGACCATCAGGGGCACGTCAAGTGGTGTTGCAGCTCCGACACCATCCAGGATAACACTGACCACTTGACGGGCATCCCATTCACTTTAATAAATGGGTCAATGTCTAGACCGATGGGGTAAAGACCAGTGCTGGGCCACCCTATATTACAACTTATCTTAATGACGCGTATGAAAGGACCACAGTTTAGCAGAGCACTTGAAAATATGGCACGCATATTGTTTGAAGCATCGAAATTGGCTGATTGAGCAACTAATATAAAGGCAAGATCCAGCGAAGCGGCCTGTTGGGTGTGGCTGTGTTGGTAGAGAGGCTGTGTAGAGGTAAAGTGCTGTGTAGAGGGCAAGTGCCCGTCTTCGGCTCACGAGTCTTCGGCAAGGAGTGTGAGAAGGGGAGGAGATAAATGTACAGTCTGTTGAACCTGCTGTTTAGCCAGTTGCGTGATATTGGTGAGCTTGTTGGTTCTTATTTCAGTGCCACCAGGAGACAGGTGGAATGATGCAACGTTCCTCCTGCAGCACCTGGGATGTCAGAGCAACTGCTGGTGTCGCTGGTGACTAAACCCGTGGGAAATGTGTCCAGGTGCAGCTCCTTGCAGGCTGTATTTGGGAACTGGAGATGCAGGGATCATCCGAAAGACCTTTTGGACAAAACTAACAGTGAGGTGGTCATGCCCAAAGACCAGGATGAATGGAGGTGGATGACCCCCAGGACACCTAGTTAGCAAAGGGTGAAAGTGACCATTCCCTTTCAAACCACGTAACAGTTTTGGAGACTGTTAGAGGATGACCCGTCAGGGAAGAGCAGTAGTATCAGGCAGGATGAGGCTCCGTGCCTGGCAAAGCCATAGTGGTAGGATATACTTCTGTTGGGGAGAGTGGTGGACAGGAGATTCCGTGGAAGCAATCGAGACTCCTGTATTGTGTATTGCTTTCTGGTGCCAGGGTCCAGGATGATTTGGAGCGGCTACTTGATATTCTCAAGGGGGAGAGTGAAGAGCCAGAAGTCACTGTGCATGTTGGTACAAATGACATAGGATGTTCAGAAAGATGTAAAAAAATACAGGACAGTGATCTCCGTAGTACTGCTTGTGCTCCGTGCTAGTGAGTGTAGGAACAGGGAAAAAGTGACAGGTGACTGCGTGGCAATGGAGCTGATGCAGGGATTCATACTTTTGTACAACTGGGATTTCTTCTGGCGCAGACGTGACCTGCACAAGAGGGATGAGTTGCAGCTGAACCTGAAGGGAACGCCAATATCCTGAGCGGCAGCTCCCAGTCTCCATCACAAGAAATAGACCACTGACTGACGTCTATTACAAACCCACTGACTGCCACAACTATCTCGACTATATGTCTTCCCCCCTTGCTTCCTGCTTTGAGTCCATCCCCTACTCCCAAATCCTCCGTCTACGCCGCATCTGCGCCCAAGATGAGGTGTTCCATACTAGAACATCTGAGATGTCCTCATCTTTAGGGAACGGGGATTCCCCTCTCCCATCATAGATGAGGCCCTGACTCGTATCTCCTCAGTACCCCGCAGCTCCGCCCTTGCCCCCCCTTCCTATTCGCAACAGAGACAGAGTCCTCCTCGTCCTTACCTTCCACCCCATCAGCCGTCACATAGAGCACATAATCCTCCAAAATTTCCGCCACCTCCAATGGTATCCCCACCACTAGCCACATTTTCCCATCTCCACCCCTTGCCGCCTTCCGCAGAGGCTGTTCCCTCCGGAACTCCCTGGTTAACTTATCCCTTCCCACCCCAGGTACCTTCAGCTGCAACCGTACAAGATGCAACACCTGTCGCGATACCTCCTCCCTCGACCCTGTCCAGGGACTTCGACAGTCCTTTCAGGTTAGGTAAAAGCTAATTTGCACCTCATCCAAACTTATCTACTGGATCCGTTGTTTCGGGAAACAAAGACAGCAGATGCTGGTTTAAATCGAAGGTAAACACAAAATACTGGAGTAAGTCAGCTGGTCAGGCTGCAACTCAGGAGAGAAGGAATGGGTGACGTTTCGGGTCGAGACGCTCTTCAGATTGATGTCAGGGGAGGGAGTGGGACAAAGATAGGATGTAGTCGGAGACAGGAAGACTAGTAGGTGAACTGGGAAGGGGAGGGGATAGAGTGGGGAAGCAGGGACTACCTGAAGTGGGAGAAGACAATGTTCATACCGCTGGGGTATAAACTGCCCAAGCGAAAGATGAGGTGCTGTTCCTCCAATTGCCACAGGAGGCGATGACCCATCAGGGAAGAGCAGTAATATTAGGCAGGAGGAAGCCTGGAAGACCCATCGTGGTGGGATTCCCATAAGTTTGGGGGGAGGGGGTGGACAATATAGACGTGACAACAAGCGAGGTAGGGCTGTGTGATTGAATTGCAATTATTTTAATGCGAGAGGTCTGAGGGGTAAGGCGGATGAGCTGAGGGTTTGGGATAGATATGTGCCACTGGGATGTTGTACCCATTACAGAAATCTGGCTAAGTGGGACAGGACTGGCAGCTTAATGTTCCAGGATGTAGCGAGTGAGGTGAGGGCGAAAGAGGACTTTATTGATTAGGAAGAATGTTGCGGCAGTAGACGGAGATGATATGGCTCATGTCGGCGAAACCAAACGCAGGCTCGGCGGTCGCTTCGCTGAACGCCTGCGCTCGGTCCGCATTAACCAAACTGATCTCCCGGTGGCCGAGCACTTCAACCCCCTCCCATTTCCAGTCTGACTTTTCTGTCATGGGCTTCCTCCAGTGCCATAGTGAGGCCCACCGGAAATTGGAGGAACAGCACCTCATATTTCGCCTGGGCAGTTTGCAGCCCAGTGGTATGAACATCGACTTCTCCAACTTTAGATAGTTCTTCTGTCCCTCCCTTCCTCTCCTCCTTCCCAGATCTCATATATCCTTCCTTTGTCCCGCCCCCCTGACATCAGTCTGAAGAAGGGTCTCGACCCGAAACGTCACCCATTCATTCTCTCCCGAGATGCTGCCTGACCTGCTGAGTTACTCCAGCATTTTGGGAATAAATTGATATGGCTCATGGTTCGTTCAAGTAAGCCTGTATTGGTCGAGCGATTAACTAAAAAGGTGCTGATCACATTGATGGGTATGTGAATTGCTGAGGGAGGGGGCTGGGCGGGGGGAAATAGTCAGCGGTAATAGGAGGAGCGTAAGAGCCAAGAGACTACAGGTAGCTATACGGCTAATAAGGTAGTCATTTTGGGGGATTTTGACTTTCTAAATATATTTATAAATTCCAAATATTTGCTGTCAAAGGAACTTCCGGAAATTGGGATGCTTTGAAAAATGTTGTGACAAGAGTTCGGCATGCATGCTCTTATTAGAGAGAATGGCAAGGCAAGTGGGAGCATCAAAGCTTGCATGATGAGAGAATTTGAGGCTCAGGTCAGGGAAACGCAGGCATCTTGTGATCAATCTAGGAACGTGGGATTAAGTCTATTCCCAGAGGAGTTTTGGGAATTGAGGAGCATACCAAAGGAGGAAATCAGGCGGGTATACAAGGATCAAGAGGTAGCCCTGGTAGATAATATTAAGGGAGATTCAATGTTCTAATTTATATTAAGGGAAATAGGGCCATTTAGAAACCAAAGCGGTCATCTCAGTGTGGAGCCACAGGAGATGTACAACGTTCTTATTGAGTATTTTACCTATGTGTTTAATGTTGAGCAATATGCGTAAAGCAGGGAACGTGGGACAATTAATGGAAGTGTCGAGAACAGTCTATATTACTGTCGAGGAGGTGCTGAATACCTCAAGGTGTATGAAGGTGGATACATCTCCAGGGTCTGATCAGTTATGTCCGAGGTCAGTGTGGGAAGGTAGACTAGAAATTGTAGGTGCCTTGGCTCAGCTATACGAATGATCATTAGATACAGGTAAGGTGCTGGGGGGGGGGTGGTTAGCTATGCCATGTCTGCATTTAAGAGGGGCTGCAAGGTAAACCATGGGAAGTATAGACCAGTGAACCTAACGTCTGTGGTAGGCAAATTACTGGAGTATATTGAGGGGAACGATATATCCATATTGGGATTGATAAGACTGATTGTGGAGAGTTAGCATAGCTTTGTACATTGGAGATCATGTCTCACAAATCTGATTGAATTTTCTGAAGTAACTTAAAAGATTGATAAGGGAAAAGCCGTAGACTTTACATATGGACTTCATGGCCTTTGGTAACGTTCTACATGATAGTCTGCTTTGGAAGGTTTCATCGCAAATGATCCAGGGAGAGCTAGGTGACTGGATAAAGAATTGACCGTAATAGGAAGCGGAGGGTGACGATGAAAGTTTGTTTTTCAGACTGCAGGCCTGTGACTGGTAGTGTTCCCCAGGGATCGTTGCTGGCCCCATTGCTATTTGTGGATTATCTCAAAGATTTGGATGAGTACACAAGACATGATTAGTACGATAGTTATCAAGTGTTGCAATGGGGCCTTCATCCGTTGGGCTGAGGAATGTTGAATGGAGTTTAATACAGATAAGTACATGGTGTTGCATTTTGGGAAGTCAAAGCAGGACAGGACCTCGGTGAAGGACAGGGTTCATCAATCAGAATATTGTGTATAGAAGATGGGACGTTATGTAACAGGTGTACAAGACTTGGGCGAGGTCACATTTACAGTAACGTAGGCAATGCATCGTAGGTTCACAAGATTGATCCCTGGGATGGCGGGACTGACATATGAGGAAAGATTGAAAAGACCAGGCTTGTATTCACTGGAGCTTAGAAGGATGAGAGGGGATCTTATAGAAACATATAAAATTATAAAAGGACTGGACAAGCGAGATGCAGGAAAAATATTCCCAATGTTGGGCGAGTCCAGAACCAAAGGCCACATTCTTAGAATAAAGGGGATTCCATTTAAAACTGAGGTGAGAAGGAACTCTTTCACCCAGTGTTGTGAATTTGTAGAATTGTCTGCCACTGAAGGCAGTGGAAGTCAAATCACTGGATGGATTTAAGAGAGAGTTAGATAGAACTCTAGGGGCTAGTGAAATCGAGGGATATGGGGAGAAGGCAGACACGGGTTATTGATTGGGGGCGATCAGCCATGATCACAATGAATGGCGGTGCTGGCTCGTAGGGCCGAATAGCCTCCTCCTGCACCTATTTTGTAAGCTTTATACGTTTTCTATGTTTATGCGTTCAGTTCTGGACACCCTGTTATATGAGAGATGTTACCAAACTGGAAATGGTGCGAAGAAGCTTTAAGAGCATGTTGCCAGTACTCGAGGGCCTGAATGACATGGAGAGGTTGAGCATGCGAGGACTTTATTCTTTGGAGCGCAGGAGGACGAGGGATGATCTTATTCAGGTGGATAAGATCGTGAGGGGAGTGGATAGTGTCTTAGACGCAGAGCAGGGGAATGAAGAACCAGAGAAACTAGATTTAAGGTTAGTGGATAAAGATTTCATAGGAATCTGGGGAAAATGTTTTCACAGATCATGGGGACATATGGGACAAGCTACCGGAGGGGGTAGTTGGGGCAGTTGCTTCCACAACATTTAAAATATATTTGCACAGCTTTAGTAGGGTACGGACCAAATACAGCCAGGTGGGACCAGTACAGATGGGGCAACATGGGCCGAAGAACCTGTTTCGTTGCTGCACGAGTCCAAGATTTTATGATTTGGATTAATGAAGCCAAACCAGGAGATGATACATAGAACATAGAATAGTGCAGCACGGGAACTGGCCCTTAGATCCCCCATATCTGCACTAACAATATCATGACAATTTGAACTAATCCCATCTACTTGCTCATGGACTGGATCCTTCTGTTCCCTGACTGTGTCAGTCATGCGTCAGTCTAAACAGCGTTTCCACCAGCTCCTCAGGAACCGACCAAAGGCTGCGTAAAAAACTTGTCCAGCATGCCCCCTTTAAACATTCCTCTCTCCAGTAAGAGTCATCCCCACCCTGGGAACAAGACTGACAATATCTATGCCCATTTTATCCTATACTCCTATTAGGCCTCCACTCTGCCTTCATTACTCAGAGAAAACAATCCAATCTGTGTCTGCCTTCATTCAGATCATATTTGCAACTGATGCGTATTCTAGTGGAGCTTTTGACGGCTTTCCTCATGATCCACAATTCTGCAAATAGTTTGAATGTTTTTGAACTTACTAACTCGACCACCTACGTTTTTGTCCAAATCATGGACATGATCAGAAGTTGCAGAGGTTCCAGAACTGATCCTCGCAGAAAACGGTAGCTTCATTAACCAAGTCAGTATAACACTGCTCCACCACGATTCCTCTCTCCTGTTTCCCCTCGCCCTAACTCCTTAGTTTTCTTTTTCTCTTTTCTATCCCTGCTGTCTTCACCATTCTGCAGCATTCCCTCCCCACCCATGTCACTCACCTGCTCCTTGCATGAGACTCGATGATTCCTTGTTTGATAATTCCCGGTCATGATGGATTTCGCCACTTGGGTCAGTTCCAGGGCTGTGAACCATGTCTCCTATTCCTCTCCCTCCGGGCTGACATTGCTCCCTTTCTTCTTCGGCGGGTTCACATTCCATTGAGGTTCTGCTCTCCATCCGACTTTGCTTTTCTGTCGTTATTCCTGTGTTCTGACCATCTTTCTTTGAAGAGGTGCCTGGCCAAATTCTTTTGAGGACCTTGCCAACTTGAGTTAATTTCCTACCTGAAAAAAAACATTAATTGCAGGTTGCACGACAATTTCAAATTAAGAGACCCGCAGGTTCGGTATAACTGGTAGCGATATGAGCTGACATTCTGGGGCAAGTGGAAGTGAATGATCGTCTTAGAAACAGAGCACGAAAACAGGCACTTTGGTCCAACCTAACCAAAATGTCCCATCTATGCTAGTCCCATCAGTCCAAGGTTTGACCATAATCTCTCTAAACCACTCTGTCCAAATTTATTTTGGGGAAAAGATTTAATAGGAATCTGAGGGGTACCTTTATCACACAAAGTGTGATGGGTGTCTGGAACAAGCTTCCAGAAGCAGGGACTATCCCAACTTTTATGAAACACTTGGACAGGTACAGGTTTGGAGGGATATGGGCCAAACGCGGGCTGGTGGGACTGGTGCAGCTCCGACATGTTGGCCGGTGCAGGCAAGTTGGGCAGAAGGGCCTGTTTCCACTCTGTGTCACTCTATAACTCTCTGACATGTTATTATTCTGCCCGCTTCAATTTACCACCTCGGACAGCTTGTTCCATATGCCCACCCATCTGTGAGAAGATGTTAACCCTCATATTCCTATTAAATGGTTCCCCTCCCATCTGAAGCGCCCGCCCTTTGGATTATTCAACTCTGAGGAAAAATACCTGTACGTACACCCTTTCTATTCCCCCCCCATTATTTTATACGTATCTATAAAATCAGCCTTCAAGCTCAATATTTCATCATACTTAATTTCACATGTCCCTAGGTACAGTGAAATGCATTGTTTTGCACATAACCGGGTAATATCATACAGTAATAACTCGCCTCGGCAGTACACAAGAGTCGCCGCGTTAATCAAACAGATCTAACTGCTTGGTCCCTCTGTTTCCAGTGGACCTCTGCCCAGTCCCACATTTGTTCTGGGCTACCTCATCACCTTCCCCCCACCCCGCCGAGTCCCTCCTCTCCTGTCGCCCTGCAATCTGGCATGGGCCAATATTCCCTCCTGAACATTTCAACTGAGCTGGGAGGACCACATGTTTTGGACAGGCCCAAGAGCACCACACTCAAGATGAAAAAATAATGATGGCTCCTGCACAATAAAGAATAAAGTTCTAGCCTGCCCAACTTCTTTCTGTAGCTCATGTCCTCGGGTACCCGGTACATCCTCGTAAATCCTATTTCCACAACGTTCCATCTTAATGCTATCTTTTCTGAAATAGGGTAACTAAACTGAACAGAATACAAGTGCGGCCCATGTCTTGTACAACTGTAACATATGTTCCAGCTTCTATATTAAGGCCAGCGTGCTAAAGCCCTCCTTCACCACTATCTACCCGTGATGCCATCTTTTGGGGGAATTAAGTACTTGTACTCCTGGATTCTCTCCAGGGCGTTCCCTTTCAACATGAATGTCATATTCTGGTTCGACTTCACAAACTTACATGTCCAAACTTGCTAATCATACCTTGACATCCCCATTGAATTAAATTATTCAGATGAGACTGCAGTGGCCCCAACAGGGACCCCAAGTAGCACACCATTCACAGAACTCCAGTCTGAAAAGCAATCATCCACCCTCATTCTGTTTCCAGCCATCAAGCCAATTCTGTATCCAGTTAGGCATCTCCCCGAGGGCACCATACGATCTAACCTACCACAGGGAATCGTATATGCTGAAATCTGTATAGACTATGTCTCTGGCTGTGCCCTCATCAACCTTCTCAGGTACATCTTCAAAAGAGCCATTCAAATTCGTGAAACCTCCAAAGCCAAAACATTGTCGACTATCCCCAATATCTGTCTTTTTTTTTTTTTTTTTGAAAAGCATATGTACAGATAGAAATAAAAGACAAATTTGTTACAAATTTCTTACATAGCTTCAATTATAAATTTTTTAAAGAGAGAAAATAAAAAATAAAGAAGAAAGAAAAAAAAACTATAAACTATTGGGAAGAGAGAATAATATTTTTTTTTTAAAAGGTATAACTATTAAAATTAAAGGGGGTAGATCCGGGAGACAATAACCACAGTTGTACATCCAACCCTAAATTCAAGTTTCAACTTTTAATTTAAAATGTTTATTTTAGTCCTGTGTCAAACCCATTTACTTTTCTAAAAATTCAATAAATGGAGACCATATTTTTAAAAATAAATCAGGTTTGTCAATTAAGGCAAATCTTATTTTTTCCAAATGCAGGGTCTCTGTCATTTCCGTAGTCCACATTTTAATTGTGGGGGTTATTGGTTTTTTCCAAAATTTAAGTATTATTTTTTTCGCAGTTATTAAGCTGTAATCAAGAAAATGTACCTGACTTGTTGTAAAGTTTGTAGTATGTTCTGATAATCCTAATATAATTAATTTTGGATCCATATCCAATTGCTTGTCGATAACTTTAGAAACTATTTTTAAAATATCCAACCAGAAATTTTGCATTTTTTATGCAAGTTACGAAAATATGAGTTAAATTAGCTTCTTGAAATTGACATTTATCACAAATAGGAGCGATACTAGGAAAAATCCTATTTAATTTCGTCTTCGAATAATGTAATCTATGTATTATTTTAAATTGTATTAAGGAATGTCTAGTATTTAATGAACATTGGTGTATATGTTGTAAACTTTCATCCCATATATCTTGCATTATGAGTTGGTTCAATTCGTCTTCCCATGTTCGTCTATATGATTCTGATGACGGAATGTCAGTATCTAGGAGAATATTATAAATAAAGGATATTAATTTATTTGAATTATAATGTCGATTCAGGCATACATCAAGAGTTTCTGGACCTCTAAATTTATATTCTTGCATGTGTAATTTTACATAATCTCTAAGTTGTAAATATCTAAAATAGTTATTAACATGTAATCCGTACTTCTGCTGTAACTCCTGAAAAGAAAGAAAAGTTCCCTTATGATAAAGATCTCCCACCCTTTTAATTCCATAACTTTTTCATTGAGCAAATCCTCTATCTAAGACAGACGGTTTAAAAGAAGGGTTATTCGCAATAGGGAGGAAAGCATATAATTTACTCAGTTTTAAAGTAAGTTTTAATTGTTTCCAGGTACGGATAACACTGTGTATAATCGGATTACCTCCATATGTTTTTTTATTTAAATTTATTGGGGCTAAGAGGATCGCACCAATATCAAATGGTAAACAATCCTCTTTCTCCATCTTTAAGAGATTTCAAAAGAGGTTTCAAAGCTAATTGAATTATAGTCATTGGTCACAAAGTGGTCATCAACCGACATCTCAGATCGAACTATCTGAATATTACTTTGGGTTATGTCCGCCAGTTTAAACCCTCCTTTGCAGCACTTTCAAAACTGCCCAAGCAATGTTAGTCTCTTTTCAGTTCAGGTCACCTCTATCCCTGAAAAATCCAAATTATGCAAATACCTGAATCTCCGATCTTTGCACCGACTCCTCAGTCGTGCATTCATTTTAACAGTACGTGCATAAACGTCACACGTACCGAAGTACCGTGAAAGGCGTAGTTTTGCATTCAATCCAAACAGATCAGATAGACCACACATAGATACAATTAGTTAAAACTGAAGAGCAGATGGAGCAAAGGTGGAGATGCAGCGTGCGGAATGTAGTTCGTAGCATTTTAGCGCATCAGGTCCTTAGACCAAGTGCAATGTCCTTGATGGGGTAGACGTAAACAAGTAAAATGTAAATTGGGAGAACAGGAATACATCCCTAGCTTATGAGAGGTTGGTTCTCGAATTCGATAAGATCATGGAAGAAGCTGGCCTTGAATCAGGTGCTATGTTATCTCCAGATATCCAATATAAAATATAGATGCTTGTTACTTTGAGATAATCTGATAATTTTGATCCAAATATTCCCGATGTTGTCCTTTCAGTTATCTGCCAAAATTGTGATCACTTGACTCTGCGTTTCTACCGGCGGAACTGGATTTGAACCTATATTTGTGGATGATTAGTCAACATGTTAGAAGGAGAAATGACATTTAAAATTACTCCTCATAAGGGCAAGTTGACGCATGTTGGAGGGATAAATAAAACCAAAATATTCACTACTGAGAAACACCCGTGCAAACACATAGATCCCTAAAGTCAGCAGCACACACGAAGACAACATTTAGCATTCTTGTCATTAGCTGCAGCATGGAATGCAAGTGCAGGGAGGCACATTTATGGTTACAAATTTACAGGGAGCTGATTAAGTATTAAGTTGAAGAAGGATTGCGATTCTGATCTCCATACTGTGGGAAGGACGCGGAGGAGATTCTTCAGGATATTGCTCGGAAATTAATATTTCAATTATTAACAGAGACTGGAGTTGTTGAATTCGTGTTCATTTAATTTGGGGCGGACAAGCAGCGATCAGATAGAGGAAGGAAAAACAATGAGAAAAGTCGATGGCAAAAAAATACTTTTCCCCATCGTAGACGCGTCCATGACCTGGTAAGGGGGGGGGGGCGCATGGGTTTAGGTCAGGACTGTGAGGTTTACAGGATGATCTCTCGAGAATATTTTTTTCACCAGCGGATGGCCACAATATGGAACACCCTGCGTGAGATGGTGTTGGAGGCAGTACCGTCACGTTATTTTGGCAGCACCTGGATAAGCATTCAAATTGTAAATGGGTAGCAGGCAACAAACCTAGGAATGCTGGGAAATGGGATAAGTTCGGTTTATTGTTGTCACGTGTACAGTGAAAAGTGCTTTTGTCGAATAGTAACCAGACAGAGAAAATACTATACATTAAAATCAAGTCAGCACAAGGTACAAA
This sequence comes from Rhinoraja longicauda, assembly GCF_053455715.1. Lineage (NCBI taxonomy): Eukaryota > Metazoa > Chordata > Chondrichthyes > Rajiformes > Arhynchobatidae > Rhinoraja > Rhinoraja longicauda. Next base: position 580,066 of record NW_027601271.1, on the reverse strand, counting down.
TCAGGATAATGCGAGTGGCATTCAGTGTAAGATAAATTCCACCAAAGTGTGGTTAACGATAGTCAGAGGGTCTTCAATTGGGCGGACGAGACCACTCGCTAACTGGTGAGAGGATTGTTCAGTTGCCTGATAAAAGCTTGTAAGGAACCCTTCCTGAATCTGGAGGTACGCGTTTTCACACTATATCTATTTCCTGGTGGAAGATGGAAGAGGATGGGGTGATTGGTGAGAGACTCGTCATTGATTATGATGGTGCCTTTCCAAGGCAGCGGGAAATGCAGATGGAGTCAATGGGAGGGAGGCTGATTTACGTGATGGTCTAGTTACATTCACAACTCGCTGCAACACGTTGAGGTCTTGAATGGAGATCTTACAAAACCACAGATGGACATAAAAAGCTAGAGTAACTTATCGGAACAGGCAGCATCTCTGGAGAGTAGAAATGTGAGACTTTTCGGGTCGAGTTCCTTCTTACAAAACTGTGCTGACATGCATTTTGCTAACTTGCTAAACTCCAGAAGTTGGTGAGAGTGTGGCGGGATTGGCAGCTGGCAGACCATTGTGGGTCAAAGGCCAATTTCTACGTAGTACGCCCATTGATTCTGGACACTGATATTCTGACTTAAAGTTTAAGACCTCAATGAGTTGTGAATGTAACTAGACCATCACGTAAACCAACCTCCCTCCCATTGTGATAACATAAACTAAAATGTGGCGATTTATCACACATCTGTCCACATGTGACTGTCCCTGCAGATGTAAATTTTCTGTGTTCAGCACCTTCCCTATTTCCACTTGTTTTCTTAACCTCAGTATTTGCAACACCTCCACGCCCATTGTCAGGGCAACATTTATATTTCACAGTAGGCTCCACAAACCTTTCTGTTTACTTGACGTAGATGCCACTGCATCCCCTCCCCAATCGCCACCTTCAGCCATGATGACGACAAGCGGTCCAAAATTCTGTGATTCTGGAACGAACAATATTAAGAAAACCATCAAGCAACAAATGAATGCGAAGGAAAACCAACACACACACATTATCTTATCCAATGAACCCGTCTTCCCAACGTGAGCTCTCTGGGCTCACACAACGTCCGACAACGTCATCTGAAAGGCCAAGTTCAACGCACTAACTAATTCCCGCTTTTCTATTCTAAACGTTATCTCGTCAGATAACTGGAAGACGATTGCATCCTTTTGCCTGATAACCGACAGAAAGTCATTGTTTAATTAATCTGCCAATTACTCACGGAGCTTTATAAACCCCTCATCGTCTGTCTGCTTTATGTTATGTTCGAGGGATCCAGGTTTTACGCTGGTGCGGGAAGTTACTGTGAGGAAGTGGCAAAATAATTTAATTATCGGAGTGGAGCAATGAAGCGAGATCTGCATCCACTTTGGACACATTATTAGCTGACGAAGTATGTGATTAAAGTTGAATCGTGACTCCCAAACCACTTTCCAATCTTCCCACTTTGCTATAAACGCCATATTCTTTACTTCACTGACCTATTCACATAAACTCTCTCCTTCCCCAACCACAATGTCGTGTCCTCAATCCTGAGTAAAGGTGCGGAGAATCATGCGGTTGTCACAGACAACAGCAGCAACACGCATGTCACCATTGCAAGCAGAAGTATAACCTCCCGATTCCTGGGCCGCTGATATGAATGTGATAGAAACATGGAAACATAGAAAATAGGTGCAGGAAAAGGCCATTCGGCCCTCCGAGCCAGCACCTCCATTCATTGTGATCATGGCTGATCGTCCACAATCAGTAACCCGTGCCTGCCTTCTCCCCATATCCCTTGATTCCACTAGCCACTAGAACTCTATCTAACTCCATTTTAAATTCATCCAGTGAATTGGCCTCCACTGACTTCTGGATTCGACAAATTCGCAACTCTCTGGGTGAAAACGTTTCTTCTCCCCTCAGTCTAAATATTGTCATTTTACTTTTTGAAATATTGATTGAAAACAAAGACCAGAACGAAATCTGAGCTGCGATCGCCTCACCTTAATTCCACAAGGATGTGTTGCCTGCACACGAATATATTTTACAGTGGTTTCCTCTTTGCTTCATTCCAGGTGTCAGGTGGTGATTGATTTGCGAGTTGCGGCTGTTGTTCTGTGAGCTGCAGCGCTCAGTACCTGCGTGCAAGCAGCTGCCTGTCCACAGCGTGGATTCCAACTCTCACACGCCTCAGAACAGGGAGCGGTCTCGCTGCTGAAACCAAGACCAACCGGTTTGGCAATCTGCTGCTGTGTACTGTGAATAAAGTAGTTTTAAAACTCCTGTTAACCCTTTATGCTATTAGGAATACAGTAACAAGGATAGGGTTTGAATACAACCTGTAGTCATTCTGATTGCGGCATTCCGGGAAAAGTCTCCGTCATCTTCCTCCCCGCTGTTACTCAATGCAGTTTATTATTATGTAAGGACTGGTGACAGAACTCTCCTCTCCAGAGTCCAGTCCAGATGTCTCTACCCGCGTGAGGGATTATTTCAACATGGATACAATTTAAGCGAACAGGAATCTTCTTCCTGCTATTTGTGTATGGTCTCATTAACGTGAGTCCATCGCGGTTCCCTTCTCTCTCTGTGTGCACGTCTGATACCAGCTCAAGCCACATACATGAACCGTTCCAATGAATCGGAGAACACGTTTTTCTTTGTGGGTTGTTTTAGTTTCGGTCGGGTAATCTCGGGCTGATATCTCGGGTGCGGGATGAAGACAGACAGCGTGTTCATCCGGCAATGAGCTGAAGAGTTCGGTCTCCACTCATCGTCCGGGAACTGTTGGAACCGGATCACAAGCCCGGTCAGCCGGGCAACACCGTGTAAGTGGAAAATGCCAGTGGATTAGAGTGGGTTAAATTCCAGTGACCCAAGTCCCACTTGGTGTCCAGTGACTGTTCAGTAATGCGTCTGTGGGAGGCGGCGAACACCCGGACTTGGATGACTGCTGGCTACTAGGAGCAACAGCGGGCAGAACAACTGTGAAAATTTTTGCCCCCGATGCCGCAGACATAACTCCTACAGGTTTGTTAAAATCCGGATCTGTTCGTGCATTCCCAGTAGCAGAAAGGGTTAACTAGAATTTACTCCGGCCCGAGGTAAAGGTGGACTACCGCAGTCCCGGTTCCACCCATCCTCATAGAGCGACCAGGACTGGTCAGAAAGCGGGCAGAAAGGTAGTGGGTCAAACGGAGGAATCATAGGCAGCAACGTCAAAGATAAACCTTACCTCACCATTCCAATTACTTTCTGCCTGGATTTCCGCGCTGATCTCACAACTTCTGTCTTTGCTATTCCATTCGGACCAATGGGGCGGGTGTTTTTGTTTTACTTTAACGAATGCCAAGCTGTGAATCCGATCCGCCCTATTCACTGGGAGGGTCTCAGCTCCGTCCTGTGTGTAAACGGTGCTGCCCGCCACAGTACGAGTTTCAGCTCAAACATCACTCACCGGTCACGTGACAGAGAACCGCATTACTACGGAAATAAAAAAATAACCCATCGGAAATGTACTCTCTAATAAACGTGGTTAATGGCACCGAGTCAGTCCTTCAGAAATATTAATTAACATATTTTCAACCATTTTATTTACAGCTGAATAACACTGTGTTGCCGAACCGGTTGGATTTGGTTTCAGCAGAAAAGCCGCTCCCTGTTGTACGGAATGTAGGTGTTGGAAACCATCCCGTAGACAGGCAGGGGCTTGCACACAGACACTGAGCTCTGAGTCTCAAGCATCCAACAGCCTGCATCTCGTGAATTAATCACAGATGCCTTCGCTTATTAATTGAAAGCATAAAACGCCATGAGATTGTCTAAACGTAAGAGGAATAGGAGCAAGACAGCTTGGGGGCGAAGGGGAATGGGAGATAGCCAGCTTGGGGTAGTTAGGAGAAAGGGCTGAAGCCTGCTGGGAGAGTATAATTTGGAAGGTAGTCAGTACTTCGGGGAGTAATAGATGGAAGGAAGCAAAGTGGATATAAGAGATTGCTGGTGTAAGGGCTTGGGCTTGAGGCACCAGTCCACAAACTCCTTGATCAGTTCTCTGCACGCCCTGTCATCGTCGCCTGCGAGGAGGCCGAGATGGCAGCGTCGTCAGAGAACCTCTGCAGATAGCAGTTTCCAGAGCTGTGCCTGAAGCCCGCAGTGCACAGTGTACAGGTTAACCTGCTTGGGGGTGTCAGGGATGGGATAAGCCAGCTGGGGACAAAGGGATGGGAGAAAGCCAGCTTCTGGTAATAAGGGATGGGAGGGAGCAAGCATGAGGGAGCAAGGGATGGAAGGCAGGCAGTTTGCGGGAGTAAGGGATGGCAGTTAGCCAGCTTGTGGGAGTAAGGGGACTGGGTGATTGCAAGATTAGGAGAGTAAGCGGAATGGGATGACGATATATTGGGGAGTCAGGGGAATGATAGATAGCCAGCTTGCTGAACTAAGTGCAATGGGAGGTAGCCTGCTTGCGGGAGTAAGGGATGGGAGGTAGCCAGATTGGCCGAGTAAGGGATGGGTGGTAGGCAGCTTGGGGGAAGTAAAGGATGGGACGTGGCCGACTTCGGGGAGCAAGTATAATGGGAGTTGGACAGCTTGAGAGAGTAATGGGAATGGGTGCAAGACAGCTTGTGGGAGTAAGGGATGGGAGGTAGCCAGCAGGGGATTAAAGGGATTGTGAGCTAGCCGGATTTGGGGGAGTAAGAGGAATGGGAGGAAGACAGCTCGGGGGATAAGGGGAAAGGGAGGTAGCCAGTTTGCGGGAGTGGGAGACAGGGAGGTAGCCAGCTTGTGGGGGGGGGGGTAGAGTTGGCCAGCTTGAGAGAGTAAGGAGAATGGGGGAATCCAGCACGGGGAAGTAAGAGATGCGAAGTAGCCACCTTGCGGGAGTACGTGATGGGATGCTGCCAGCTTGGGGGAGTGAGGGGAATGGGAGATACCCAGATTTTGGAGTAAGGGATGGGAGGTAGCCAGCTGGGGTGTGTAAGGGATGGGAGGGAGCCAGCTTGGAGGAGCAAAGGATATTAGGTAGCAAGTTTGGGTGAGTAAGGGGAATGGGAGGTAGCTACCTTGGGAGAGTATGGGATGGGAGCGAGCCAGCTTGGGGGAGTAAAGGACTCGAGGTAACCAGCTTGGGGAGTAAGGGATGGGAGGTTGCCAGCTTGGGGAGTAAGGGATGGGAGGTAGCCAGCTTGGGGGAGTAAGTGGAATGGGAGGTAACCAGCTTGGGGCTGTAAGGGATGGGAGATAGCCAGCTTGGGGATGTAAGGGATGGGATAAGCCAGCAGGGGACTAAGGAATGGGAGAAAGCCAGCTTTCGGTAGTAAGGGATGGGACGTAGCCAGACGTAGGTAGGTGGTAGGCAGTTTGGGGGAGTAACGGATGGGCCGTGGCCAGCTTTGGTGAGAAAGGAGAATGGGTTTTAGACAGCTTGTGGGAGTAATGGGAATGGGTGGAAGACAGCTTGGGGAGTAAGGGAAGGGAAGTAGAAGTCTTGCGGGAGTAATGGATGGGATGTAGCCAGCTTGTGGGAGTAAGGGATGGGAGGTAGCCAGCTTGGAGGATTAAATCGATTGGGAGCTAGACAGCTGGGGTGTAAGGGATGGGAGGTAGCCAGCTAGAAGGAGCAAGGGATATTAGGTAGCCAGTTTGGGGGAGTAAGGGGAAAGGGAGTTAACTAGCTTGGGGGCGGGTGTAAGGGATGGGAGCGAGCCAGCTTCGGGGAGTAAAGGACTAGAGGTAGCCAGCTTGGGGTGCAAGGGATGGGGAGGTAGCCAGATTGTGTGAGTATGGAGACTGGGAAGTAGCCAGCGTTTTGCGAGTAAGGGCAATGGGAGGCAGACAGCTTGCGGGAGTAAGGATAATGGGAGAATGGGAGAAATGGGAGATAACTTAGGTGAGTAATGGCGATGGGAGGAAGCCAGCTTCGGGGAGTAAGGGTGATCGGAGCTAGCCAGTTGGAGGAGTAAGGGATAAGGAGTAAGGAGTAAGGGGGGTTGTAGGTAGCCAGCAAGGGGGAGTAAGGGATGGGAGGGAGGCGGCTTGGGTGAGTAACTGATGGCGCGATGCCAGCTGGGGGAGTAAGGGATGCGAGATAGCCAGCTTGTGGGAATAAGGTGAGTGGGAGGGAGCCTGCTTGGTGGCGTAAGGGAAATTGGAGGAAGCCGGCTTGGGGGAGTAAGAGATGGGACGTAGCTAGCTTATGGGGGGGGGGGGTAAGAGATGGGTGGTAGCCAGCTTGGAATATTAAGGGGCTGGGATGAAGCAGGCTTGGGGGAGTAAGGGCAATGGGAGGAAGACGGCTTAGGGCGTAAGGGGAATGGGATATAGCCAGATTGGGGGAGCAAGGCGAATGTGAGGAAGCCAGCTTGCGGCAGCTTGGAGAGTAAGGGATGGGAGGTAGCCAGCTTGGGGAGTAAGGGATGAGAGATAGCCAGCTTGGGGAGTAAGAGATGGGAGGTAGCCAGCTTGGGGAGTAAGAGATGGGAGGTAGCCAGCTTGGGGAGTAAGGGATGAGAGATAGCCAGCTTGGGGAGTAAGGGATGAGAGATAGCCAGCTTGGGGAGTAAGAGATGGGAGGTAGCCAGCTTGGGGAGTAAGGGGACTGGGAAGTAGCCAGCTTGGGTGAGTAAGGGAATGGGAGGAAGACTGCTTGGGTAAATAAGGGAGATTGCCAGATTGGATGTGTAATGGAGAATGGGAGGAAGCCAGCTTGGGGGAATAAGGGGGATGGGAGATAACCAACCTGCGGGATTAAGGTATCGGAGGTAGCCGGCTTGTGGGGTGGCGCAGTCTTGGGAGGTAGCCAGCTTGGGGGAATAAGGGGAATAGGAGGAAGAAAGATTGGGGGAGAAAGGTGAACAGGTGATAGCCAGCTTGTGGGAGTAAGGGATGGGATGTAGCCAACTTGGGGGAGAAAGTGATGGAATGCTGCCAGCTTGCGGGAGTAAGGGGAATGGGAGGTATCCAGATTTGGGGAGTAGCGGATGGGAGTTACCCAGCTGGGGTGTAATAGCCATCTGGGATGTGAAGTAGCGAGCTAGAGGGAGAAAAGGATGCTAGGTAGCCAGATTGGGGGAGTAATGGTAATGGCAGGTAGCAAGCTTGGGGGACTAAGGGATGGGAGAGAGACAGTTTAGGGGAGTAAGGGACTGGAGGTAGCCGGCTTAGCTAGGCAAGGTTACCCTTACTCCCCAGCATCACAGCAGCGGAGTAGAAGAGACTTGACAAGCTGGTCAGGTAGGCCAGCTCTGTCCTGGGTTGCCCCCTCGATTCAGTACTGGCGGCGGGAGAGAGGAGGATGATGGCAAAGTTAACATCGCTGCTGGACAACGACTCCCACCCCATGCAGGACACTGTTACTGCACCAAGTAGCTCCTTCAGTGACAGACTCCTTCACCCCAAGTGCGTGAAGAAGAGATATAGGAGTTCCTTCCTTTCCGCTGCTGTGAGGTTGCACAACCAGCACTGCTCCCAGCAGACGAGTCAACAGTAAAAGTTAAGAAATACAGAGAAAACTGATAACAATTTATCCTTGTCTTTACTTTTACTTTTATTTATAATGAATGATCTCTTACTATCCACTTTGCTTCCTTCCATCTATTACTCCCCGAAGTACTGACTACCTTCCAAACTATACTCCCCCAAGCAGCCTTCCGCCCTTTCTGGGCAGCACGGTAGCGCAGCGGTAGAGTTGCTGCTTTACAGCGAATGCAGCGCCGGAGACTCAGGTTCGATCCTGACTACGGGTGCTGCACTGTAAGGAGTTTGTACGTTCTCCCCGTGACCTGCGTGGGTTTTCTCCGAGATCTTCGGTTTCCTCCCACACTCCAAAGACGTACAGGTATGTAGGTTAATTGGCTGGGTAAATGTAAAAATTGTCCCTAGTGGGTGTAGGATAGTGTTAATGTACGGGGATCACTGGGCGGCACGGACTTGGAGGGCCGAAAAGGCCTGTTTCCGGCTGTATATATATGATATGATATGAAAATTGGCGTGTCAAAAATGTAATGCTACGGTGGTTATGGGAGATTTCAACATGCAGGTAGACTGGGAAAATCAGGTTGGAAATGGACCCCAGGAAAGAGAGTTTGTAGAGTGCCTTCGAGATGGATTCTTAGAACAGCTTGTACTGGAGCCTACCAGGGAGAAGGCAATTCTGGATTTAGTGTTGTGTAATGATCCTGATCTGATAAGGGGACTAGAGGTAAAAGAGCCATTAGGAGGCAGTGATCACAACATGATAAGTTTTACTCTGCAAATGGAAAGGCAGAAGGGAAAATCGGAAGTGTCGGTATTACAGTATAGCAAAGGGGATTACAGAGGCATGAGGCAGGAGCTGGCCAAAATTGATTGGAAGGAGGCCCTAGCAGGGAAGACGGTAGAACAGCAATGGCAGGTATTCCTGGGAATAATGCAGAGGTTGCAGGATCAATTTATTCCAAAGAGGTGGAAAGACTCTAAGGGGAGTAAGAGACACCTGTGGCTGACAAGGGAAGTCAGGGACAGCATAAAAATTAAGGAGAGGAAGTATAACATAGCAAAGAAGAGTGGGAAGACAGAGGATTGGGACTCTTTTAAAGAGCAACAAAAGTTAACTAAAAAGGCAATACGGGGAGAAAAGATGAGGTACGAGGGTAAACTAGCCAATAATATAAAGGAGGATAGCAAAAGTTTTTTTAGGTACGTGAAGAGGAAAAAAATAGTCAAGGCAAATGTGGGTCCCTTGAAGACAGAAGCAGGGGAATTTATTATGGGGAACAAAGAAATGGCAGACGAGTTAAACCGTTACTTTGGATCTGTCTTCACTGAGGAAGATACACACAATCTCCCAAATGTTCTAGGGGCCGGAGAACCTAGGGTGATGGAGGAACTGAGGGAAATCCACATTAGGCAGGAAATGGTTTTGGGTAGACTGATGGGACTGAAGGCTGATAAATCCCCAGGGCCTGATGGTCTGCATCCCAGAGTACTTAAGGAGGTGGCTCTAGAAATAGTGGAAGCATTGGAGATCATTTTTCAATGTTCTATAGATTCAGGATCAGTTCCTGTGGATTGGAGGATAGCAAATGTTATCCCACTTTTTAAGAAAGGAGGGAGAGAGAAAACGGGTAATTATAGACCAGTTAGTCTGACATCAGTGGTGGGGAAGATGCTGGAGTCAATTATAAAAGACGAAATTGCTGAGCATTTGGATAGCAGTAACGGGATCATTCCGAGTCAGCATGGATTTACGAAGGGTAAATCATGCTTGACAAATCTACTGGAATTTTTTGAGGATGTAACCAGGAAAATTGACAAGGGAGAGTCAGTGGATGTGGTGTACCTCGACTTTCAGAAAGCCTTCGACAAGGTCCCACATAGGAGATTAGTGGGCAAAATTAGGGCACATGGTATTGGGGGTAGGGTACTGACATGGATAGAAAATTGGTTGACAGACAGAAAGCAAAGAGTGGGGATAAATGGGTCCCTTTCGGAATGGCAGGCAGTGACCAGTGGGGTACCGCAAGGTTCGGTGCTGGGACCCCAGCTATTTACGATATACATTAATGACCTAGACGAAGGGATTAAAAGTACCATTAGCAAATTTGCAGATGATACTAAGTTGGGGGGTAGTGTGAATTGTGAGGAAGATGCAATAAGGCTGCAGGGTGACTTGGACAGGTTGTGTGAGTGGGCGGATACATGGCAGATGCAGTTTAATGTAGATAAGTGTGAGGTTATTCACTTTGGAAGTAAGAATAGAAAGGCAGATTATTATCTGAATGGTGTCAAGTTAGGAGGAGGGGGAGTTCAACGAGATCTGGGTGTCCTAGTGCATCAGTCAATGAAAGGAAGCTTGCAGGTACAGCAGGCAGTGAAGAAAGCCAATGGAATGTTGGCCTTCGTAACAAGAGGAGTTGAGTATAGGAGCAAAGAGGTCCTTCTACAGTTGTACCGGGCCCTGGTGAGACCGCACCTGGAGTACTGTGTGCAGTTTTGGTCTCCAAATTTGAGGAAGGATATTCTTGCTATGGAGGGCGTGCAGCGTAGGTTCACTAGGTTAATTCCCGGAATGGCGGGACTGTCGTATGTTGAAAGGCTGGAGCGATTGGGCTTGTGTACACTGGAATTTAGAAGGATGAGGGGGGATCTTATTGAAACATATAAGATAATTAGGGGATTGGACACATTAGAGGCAGATAACATGTTCCCAATGTTGGGGGAGTCCAGAACAAGGGGCCACAGTTTAAGAATAAGGGGTAGGCCATTTAGAACGGAGATGAGGAAGAACTTTTTCAGTCAGAGGGTGGTGAAGGTGTGGAATTCTCTGCCTCAGAAGGCAGTGGAGGCCAGTTCGTTGGATGCTTTCAAGAGAGAGCTGGATAGAGCTCTTAAGGATAGCGGAGTGAGGGGGTATGGGGAGAAGGCAGGAACGGGGTACTGATTGAGAGTGATCAGCCATGATCGCATTGAATGGCGGTGCTGGCTCGAAGGGCTGAATGGCCTACTCCTGCACCTATTGTCTATTGTCTATTGTCCCCAAGCTGGCTATCTCCCATTCCCCTTCGTCCCCCAAGCTGTCTTGCTCCCATCCCTCTTACGTTTAGGCAATCTCATGGCGTTTTATGCTTTCAATTAATAAGCGAAGGCATCTGTGACTAATTCACGAGATGCAGGCTGTCGATGCTTGAGACTCAGAGCTCAGTGTCTGTGTGCAAGCCCCTGCCTGTCTACGGGGTGGTTTCCAACACCTACATTCCGTACAACAGGGAGCGGCCTTTCTGCTGAAACCAAATCCAACCGGTTCGGCAACACAGTGTTATTCAGCTGTAAATAAAATGGTTGAAAATATGTTCTTTAATATTTCTGAAGGACTGAGTCGGTGCCATTAACCACGTTTATTAGAGAGTACATTTCCGATGGGTTATTTTTTTATTTCCGTAGTAATGCGGTTCTCTGTCACGTGACCGGTGAGGGATGTTTGAGCTGAAACTCGTACTGTGGCGGGCAGCACCGTTCACACACAGGGTGGAGCTGAGACCCTCCCAGTGAATGGGGAGGATCGGATCACAGCTTGGCATTCGTTAAAGTAAAACAAAAACACCCGCCCCATTGGTCCGAATGGAATAGCAAAGACAGACGTTGTGAGATCTGCACGGAAATCCAGGCAGAAAGTAATTGAAATGGTGAGGTAAGGTTTATCTTCGACGTTGCTGTCAATGATTCCTCCGTTTGACCCACTACCCTTCTTCCCGCTTTCTGACCAGTCCCGGACAGTCCCGGTCGCTCTCTGAGGATGGGTGGAACCGGGACTGCGGAGTGAATTCTAGTTAACCCTTTCTGCTACTGGGAATGGAGGAACAGATCCGGATTTTAACAAACCTGTAGGAGTTATGTCTGCGGCATCGCGGGCAACATTTTTCACAGTCGTTCTGCCCGCTGTTGCTCCTAGTAGCCAGCAGTCATCCATGTCCGGGTGTTCGCCGCCTCCCTCAGACGCATTAATGAGCAGTCACTGGACACCAAGTGGGACTTGGATCACTGGAATTTAACCAACTCTAATCCACTGGCATTTTCCACTTACACGGTGTTGTCCGGCTGACCGGGCTTGTGATCCGGTTCCAACAGTTCCCGGACGATGAGTGGAGACCGAACTCTTCAGCTCATTGCCGGATGAACACGCTGTCTCTCTTCATCCCGCACCCGAGATATCAACCCGAGATTACCCGACCGAAATTAAAACAACCCACAAAGAGAAACGTGTTCTCCGATTCATCGGAACGGTTCATGTATTTGGCTTGAGCTGGTATCAGACGTGCACACAGAGAGAGAAGGGAACCGCGATGGACTCACGTTAATGAGACCATATATAAATAGCAGGAAGAAGATTCCTTTTCGCTTAAATTGTATCCATGTTGAAATAATCCCTCACGCGGGTAGAGACATCTGGACTGGCCTCTGGAGAGGAGAGTTCTGTCACCAGTCCTTACATAATAATAAACTGCATTGAGTAACAGCGGGGAGAAAGATGAGGGAGATTTTTCCCGGAATGCCGCAATCAGAATGACTACAGGTTGTGTTCAAACCCTATCATTGTTACTGTATTCCTAATAGCATAAAGGGTTAACAGGTGTTTTAAAACAACTCTATTCACAGGACACAGCAGCAGATTGTCAAACCGGTTGGTCTTGGTTTCAGCAGCGACACCGCTCCCTGTTCTGAAGCGTGTGAGGGTTGGAATCCACGCTGTGGACAGCAGCTGCTTGCACGCAGGTACTGAGCGCTGCAGCTCACAGAACAACAGCCGCACCTCGCAAATCAATCATCACCTGACTCCTGGAATGAAACAAATATATTCGTGTACAGGCAAAACATCATCGTCGAATTAAGGTGAGGCGATCGCAGCTCAGATTTAGTTCTGTTCTTTGTTTTCAATCAATATTTCAAAAAGTAAAATGGCAATATTTAGACTGAGGGGAGAAGAAACGTTTTCACCCAGAGAGTTGTGAATTTGTCGAATCCAGAAGTCAGTGGAGGCCAATTCACTGGATGAATTTAAAATGGAGTTAGATAGAGTTCTAGGGGCTAGTGGAATCAAGGGATATGGGGAGAAGGCAGGCAAGGGTTACTGATTGTGGATGATCAGCCATGATCACAATGAATGGCGGTGCTGGCTCGAAGGGCCGAATGGCCTTTTCCTGCAACTATTTTCTATGTTTCCATGTTTCTATCACATTGATATCAGCGGCCCAGGAATCGGGAGGTTATACTTCTGCTTGCAATGGTGACATGCGTGTTGCTGCTGTTGTCTGTGACAACCGCATGATTCTCCGCACCTTTACTCAGGATTGATGACACGACATTGTGGTTGGGGAAGGAGAGAGGTTTATGTGAATAGGTCAGTGAAGTAAAGAATATGGCGTTTATAGCAAAGTGGGAAGATTGGAAAGTGGTTTGGGAGTCACGATTCAACTTTAATCATATACTTCGTCAGCTAATAATGTGTCCAAAGTGGATGCAGATCTCGCTTCATTGCTCCACTCCGATAATTAAATTATTTTGCAACTTCCTCACAGTAACTTCCCGCACCAGCGTAAAACCTGGATCCCTCGAACATAACATAAAGCAGACAGACGATGAAGGGTTTATAAAGCTCCGTGAGTAATTGGCAGAGGAATTGAACAATCACTTTCTGTCGGTTATCAGGCAAAAGGATGCAATCATCTTCCTGATAACGTTTAGAATAGAAAAGCGGGAATTAGTTAGTGCGTTGAATTTGGCCTTTCAGATGACGTTGTCGGACGTTGTGTGAGCCCAGAGAGACTATATGACGTTGGGAAGACGGCTTCATTGGATAAGATAATGTGTGTGTTGGTTTTCCTTCGCATTCATTTGTTGCTTGATGGTTTTCTTAATACTGTTCGTTCCAGAATCACAGAATTTTGGACCGCTTGTCATCATCATGGCTGAAGGTGGCGATTGGGGAGGGGATGCAGTGGCAACTACGTCAAGTAAGCAGAAAGGTTTGTGGAGCCTTCTGTGAAATATAAATGTTGCCCTGACAATGGGCGTGGAGCTGTTGCAAATACTGAGGTTAAGAAAACAAGTGGAAATATGGAAGGGGCTGAACACAGAAAATTTACATCTGCAGGGACAGTCACATGTGGACAGATGTGTGATAAATCGCCACATTTAATTTATGTTATCACAATGGGAGGGAGGTTGGTTTACGTGATGGTTTAGTTACATTCACAACTCATTGAGGTCTTAAACTTTAAGTCAGAATATCAGTATCCAGAATCAATGGGCGTACTACGTAGAAATTGGCCTTTGACCCACAATGGTCTGCCAGCTGCCAATCCCTCCACACTCTCACCAACGTCTGCAGATGTGCCGCAGAAACCAATTTAGCAAAATGCATGTCAGCACAGTTTTGTAAGAAGGAACTCGACCCGAAAAGTCACACATTTCTACTCTCCAGAGATGCTGCCTGTTCCGCTAAGTTACTCTAGCTTTTTATGTCCATCTGTGGTTTTGTAAGAGCTCCATTCAAGACCTCAATGAGTTGCAGCGAGTTGTGAATGTAACCATCACGTAAACCAACCTCCCTCCCATTGACTCCATCTGCACTTCCCGCAGCCTTGGAAAGGCCACCACCATAATCAATGACGAGTCTCTCACCAATCACCCCCTCCTCTTCCATCTTCCACCAGGCAAGAGATATAGTGTGAAAACGCGTACCTCCAGATTCAGGAAGGGTTCCTTCCAAACTGTTATCAGGCAACTGAACCATCCTCTCACCAGTTAGCGAGTGGTCTCGTCCGCCCAATTGAAGACCCTCTGACTATCGTTAACCACACTTTGCTGGAATTTATCTTAATTTATCGGTGAATAGCGAGGAAGGGATCTGCAAGCTGCAGGAAGATATAGATGAGATGGTCAGATGGGCGGAGCAGTGGCAGACGGAATTTAATCTTGTAAAGTGCGAGGTGATGCACTTTGGCAGGAATAACTTGGAGAGGGAGTACACCATGAATGGAAGGACCCTAGGGAAGACAGGGGTACATGGGGACCTTGGAGTACAGGTACACAAGTCCTTGAAGGCAGCAAGACAGGTGTACAGGGTGGTTAAAAAGGCATATGGGTTACTGGCCTTCATTAGCCGGGGCATCGAATATAAAAGTAGGGGGGTAATGATGGAATTGTACAGAACACTGGTGAGGCCACAGCTGGAGTATTGTGTACAGTTCTGGTCACCACATTATAGAAAGGATGTGATAGCTTTGGAGAGGGTGCAGAGGAGATTCACCAGGATGCTGCCAGGGATGAAGGGCCTCGGCTATGAGGAGAGACTGAGCAGACTGGGGTTGTTTTCCCTGGAGCAGAGAAGGCTGAGAGGGGACATGATCGAGGTGTACAAGATCATGAGGGGCATAGATAAGGTAGATGGCGGGGAACTTCTTCCACTGGTGGAAGGTTCAACAACGAGGGGACATAGATACAGGATAAGGGGAGGGAGGTTTCGGGGGGATGTGGGAAAGAACTTTTTCACCCAGAGGATGGTTGGAGTCTGGAACTCACTGCCTGTGGTGGTGGTGGAGGCGGGAACACTCACGACGTTTAAGAAGCATTTGGATGGGCACTTGAAATGCTACAACATTCAGGGCTACGGTCCAAATGCGGGAATATGGGATTAAAATTAGACTGTGTTTGGACACGATGGGCCGAAGGGCCTCTTTCTGTGCTGTAGGACTCTATGACTCTATGACTCTATGACTGAATGCCACTCCCATTATCCTGATTTGTGCCTTGTGCCGACTTGATTTTAATGTATAGTATTTGCTCTGTCTGGTTACTATTCGACAAAAGCACTTTTCACTGTACACGTGACAAAAATAAACTGAACGTATTCCATTTCCCAGCATTCCTAGGTTTGTTGCCTGCGACCCATTTACAATTTGAATGCTTGTCCAGGTGCTGCCAGAATAACGTGAGGGTACTGCCTCCAACACCATCTCACGCAGGGTGTCCCAGACTGTGACCATCCGCTGGTTGAAAAATATTCTCGAGAGATCATCCTG